>NW_010524361.1:709-3956 GCF_000687285.1 Phaethon lepturus | reverse complement strand
AAGCGGCTGCCGGGGCAGGGGGTGAGGCAGGGAGCAGCGGCCATGGGCTGGGAGCGGGTGCTCTCCGCCAGGAGCTGCGAGGAGGGTGGCCGGGGCCGGCGCGAGGACCAGGCGATGCCTCCTGCCCCATGGGGGACGGCGGTGTGAGGCCCAGCGTTGCCCTTGCAAGCCGAAGGCTGGGCAGCGGGTGCCATTTGCTCTGGTGCTAAAAGAAATTAAAAGCGACCCGCGGTCAGCTGCTAAACGTGATGCTGAGAAGCTGACGCCAGCTGCTCCCACACTTGACCCTTCCAGAGCAATTTCTAAACACCGGCTAACTAATCCTCCCCACACGGCCAGGGGAAGGAGCAGGCAGGGATTGCCCCGCCTCTCTCCCACCTCCATTTTGTAAGAGGAGATGGGGAGTAGACTCCTGGGCCTGTTTTCTCCGGGTGACAGCAGCTAGAAGCGGGCCTGCTGTGTCCATCTGATGGCGTGGCTTGGTGTGAGGCAACATGGCCAAGCAGGGTGCAGGTGAGGAGCACAGCCTTGGCTTGGGAGAGAAATTTGTAAGTAGTACACCACATTGCTCTTCTCTTTATATACGGTTGGAAATGTCTTGAAGCCAGATGCTCAGCTGGTGTAAATCAGTGGAGCACCACAGATTTATACCAGCTGGAGGGCTGGCCCCTGTGGGAAGGGGATGGGGGAAAGGGAGGCTGTTTCTGGTAACCTCTCTGCCAACCTTCCTTTTGGGTAAATATTTCCATATGTTAGGAAATGCTAATTAAAACCAAAAGCACGGAGGAGCTCTGGGGATGTGTGTGTAACAGGAGCACCCCAGGATTCTGCTCTGCTGTAATCTTTCTCCTCCTGCTGGATCTCACCTTTTATTTGGTGTTCCGCCTCCCTGACTGATACCTAACCTTGCTCCTAGTCCTCTTTGTTGGAGTTTTGCCATGCCTGATATTGCTGTGATATCGCTCTGATGGGTGTGGGACTGGTGTCTACAGACACCTGGGGGCAACCCCAGATGTTTCCCTGGTCAAGGGGGAAAACACGTTCTGTTGCAGTGTGCCTTGCAGCCATGTGAGTAACTGTGCTCATCAGTCAGGAACTTTATGGGAAGGGACTCTGGAAATACCACTTATTTTTTGACCTCCAGGTGCCCACTGCCTTCTCTGTGGGCTGGGGTAGCTCTGAGTGTGGTTAATTGTTTTTGGGGGACAAAAGCATTATGCTTAAAAAAAAAAAGGGCAAAAAAAAATAAAGCATGAATATCTGTGATGCTCTGTAGGTAACAATAAATAAGCATGAGTTTGCCCTTGAGGTGAAGAGAAAGTTTCAGAAGTGGATGTTCAAAATATCTGTTTGTACAAAGGCTAGAGTATCTCCAGGGGAGGCTTTGCATTGGAGCTGTCAGGCTGGTATTAAAGAGTGACATTTTCAAAGTGATGGATAGGATTTAGGATTGGATTCCTGCACTGCCAATAATGGCAATTGCGCTGTTCTGAAGATGTAGGGATAAATATATAACATTCTGAACGCATCATTTAGTAGTCAAAACTTTCTGGGGAAAAGTCAAATACACATGATGAGTTTCCGCAGAGACCCTAACACTTCACAAAGGCGTCCATGCACTGGTTAGGCAGTCCCTGATGTGGCCTGCTTTACTCAAAAGCCTAAGGATTTTTTCTTTTTTTTTTAAAGTTGTCATTACTTGCATTTGATAGAGCTGGCTTATGTGTTTGTATTAGAAATAGACCCAAGAGAATTGCAGCAAATTATGATGGCAGTGCAACAGAGGTACATACGTTCAAGTATAACAAACAGCCTCTTTCTATTTCTCAGTAAGAGTGTGCTCCTGCTGTCTTTAAGTCAGTGGCAAAAATCCTGTTGACTTCTTGTAGGTCAGAACTGGGTACAAAATACTGTTTCCCTGCCCCATCAAGTCAGGCTAATATTTTTGCAGTAGTACAAAGGTGGTATATATGCAAGAACATAGGGGTGAGTTGTAAAGTGCCTGTTTAGTATTTGGGCTGTACATAAAATAAATGTAATGTAGATACCTCAAAGAATGGGAAGAGGGAAGGTCCTGCATATACCTTGACCATCCCAGAAATGCCCAAAAGATGATACTATTCTAACTTTTGCATGTTTTCTCATTAGTTTGCACAGCCTTCATGTTACTGAAGTATTTGGCTTGAATATGTTTAGTTATGATACTGCTATCTATCTTACTCCAGGTCTAGCTTTTGCCTCAAGTGACACTTAAGGTGAGCAAATTAGCACTGAAGCTAAATTTGTTTTGTTATGATGGCTCTACAGCAGGTACAGCTTTTGTAAACAGATGCTGCAAGAGAGGTAGGTTTTTTGCATCACTCCAGATCTCTTGAGAGCTAAAGTATTCAGGTAAATAATTGGTTGAGAGACAAAAGAAATACTGTTGACTGAGAAGTATTCTCAGACTGTCTGTTCTTAGAAATTAATTACTTATAATCTCTGTCCTTTTTCTAGAATTTTTGGCTGAAAGTACACCACAGTAATTCCTTTTCTTTGTACGTAGTTGAAATCCACTTCATACATACCACATGTAACTCAAGTGGCTAACACATATTGCACAACCAACTTTTGAATTTTTATATTCATAGACAAGTGTCAGCCAAATCTTCAAAATGGATTTTTTTGTTTGTTGGTTTTTAATGCCCTTCTTACAACACTTCTGCAGTGTATGTTTCATTTCTGAAAATATTACGAGCCTGATCGACAGCCCTGGCAAACCTCTTCGTATTATGTGGCTCTTCCAGGAGCTGAAAGACCTGCTGAAGCTGTACGCTGGCTGGAGCTTCCTTTACCGCATGAGTAGCATAGCCCCGTTTCTGTTGTCTCACTAACTTCTCTTGTGTTGCTGAAGGGCTGGCCAATCTCTTCACCTGCTGGTAGGTGTTTAGTAATACTAAACATAAATACTAAATGTTCATTCTCAAATCCCTGTGAAATATAATGATCTATGAATGCTGTATTCTTCTAAAAGGTGCATGTGAGCTGTTTTCAGCTGGGAAGCGGCAGCAGTATATGCAGTGGATGCCTAACTTTTTTGGCTTTGTTGTATATAGCCTCTCTCCTGTTGTCTGCTGGATGGTTCAGTAGCACACACATATTACTTCCCTGGGTTGGTCAAAGCCTCCCAGAGGTGTATTTCTCTCTACAGTGTCTCACTTTGCTAATTTTGGGTAATAATGGGTACCCTAATAATGGGTACTAATTT
>NW_010524361.1:0-678 GCF_000687285.1 Phaethon lepturus | reverse complement strand
TGCCTCCCCCCCCCCCGCCCCCCCCCCCCCCGTCTGGGTCACAGGGCTGTGGAGCAGCCCTCTGCCAGGAATCAGTGAAATCTGTGGGTGTATTATTCCACACCCCACTGTACTGTTTCCACCCGGACCGTGGTGAACGGCGTGTGGAGCAGCGTTGCTGTAAGGTGGGCTGGGGTCCAACAGTAGGCGGATTGCACCTCAGTTTGGATTCTGTACAGTTTTGCTGGCCTCACGTTTCTGGAGGTGAAGTAGCCTATGTTGCCTATCCAGCTGAAACACGTGGTACTGGTTTTTAGCTGTAGTCACTCTGAAGGCCTGGAAAGCAGTGATGTTGGCAAAGGGGAAGCATTCACATCACAGTCACTGTCGGGCTTTACAGGTTGAAGCACCTAGGAATTAAAACCACACCTACTACCTCAACGGAAGTGACGTCGAAGTCAAACCAGTTATGGGTACCATGCAGCTCTGGGCTGGCACTGGCTCCACTATCCACACACGTCACTGTGATCTCTGGGACGGGGTAAGAAATCGCCACTAAACTGTGTGCTCAGCATTAATACAAGGTGTTACACTTGCAGGAGATAAGCAATCTCCAAGACAGGCCATGAGCAGCACAGCCTTTGCTAGACCTCCTCTCGGCATCAATACCTGCTTGACCAACCTGATCTCATTCTATGA
>NW_010524360.1:0-329 GCF_000687285.1 Phaethon lepturus | reverse complement strand
TGTCGCTGCCCTGCCAGGGCTAAAAACCCCCTCCGGGCTTCTCTTCCATTTTCCTTCTTCTCCTCTCCCTCCTACAGACATTGCACAGAAACTCCCCGTCCCGGAGCTGAGGAACACCAGAACCCGCCCCAGCCTCAGCCTGTCCCTGCCGCAGCATCCTCCGGCGCCCGTCCGCGTGTGACCGGGCCAGCTTGCGCCCGCAGGGCTGAGCCAGCCCGGTGCCCCCGAACCACTTCTCAGGAGAAGCCCTGATGCCTTTATAGCCCAGCGCTGCCAACGGTGCAGCTGCAGCTCATCTGCGGCAAAGACAAAGGGGCGGTGAGGCGCCC
>NW_010524359.1:0-11197 GCF_000687285.1 Phaethon lepturus | reverse complement strand
CGGTGCTTGTGTTCGTGCCTGAGCGGAAGCAATTTTAAAAAAGAAGTTTCCCTTGTTTTGAGTCCTAGGCCGCAGGGCTACCTTTCTTGCCTCTGATCTCGTGCTGCTTTACGGAGCTCTTGCCGTATTTTTTTTCACTTCTGTTCAGTATCTGCAGAATCCGCAAGCGATCCTCAAGACGGGACAAAAAAGATAGGTACTGGGTTAAATTCTTGTTTCGACCAGTTCCGAAAGTATCAAAGGGAATGGAGAAGCTTGCCTAAAACTGCCCTGTGGTTGCCTGCTCTGTTTGCCTGTCGGTGCAGGATTTTCCTTGTAATGAGAATTCCTCAAAAGTAATTTGAGTGAGTGACTAATTGGGCACCGCAGGTTTAGCCTCAGGGTGCTAACAGCATGTCACCGTGTCAATCAGTTCTGGCACCTGGTGACCCATAATAGTTACAAACTGCCAAGGCATAATAATGGAAAGAACAAAGCAGTTTATTGAAATATGTACTGCGAAGAATGCGGATTTTGTTTCACAGAATTTAACACAATGTAACATTTACAGAAGTGGCTTGTTGCTGGTAAAAAAATTCCACTTTGGAATATTCCTATACCAATTTCTATGGTCTCTAATAGGTAACAATAGCTAGGTTATTTTGGCAAAAAACAACCTAACTGTACAATGTGGTGAAGCAGAAGTTGAAAGGTAGCTGTCTGATAGACAGGTGACACCTTTTGCAGGGGACTTAGTCTTTTCTTGGCTGTATTAGGCCATCCCACATAGGTGCTTGGAAAAGCAGAACTGAACTGAAGACTCTGAGGAGATCTGATGTGACATTTAACTGTAGTCACTCAACAGAAGTTTACGCTGTTTTTTCGTTATTAAAAATTATTTTACAAATAATTTTTTAAAAGAACAAGCACACTCACTGTGAAAGCAACGTCAAAGTTTCTAAGATAATGTTCCTTCAGGCATACTGCATGGAAGTGGCATGTCATCTTGGTGCATGTGTCATTGCTGTGGGGTGAGGATATCCAGTAGTGCTGAAAATACAGAATGTGACAGGGGTGATACTGTCTTACAGTTTGAAGCCACAGCCTTCATTGTACTGCTTCATTTGTTAAGTTTTTGCATCATCTTAATCTTAGCAGGTCTTTCAAGCACCTTTTGTTTTGGCTATTGTAGCTAAAATTGCACTTACTTGTATTGTGCCTTACTGCTTACCATTTTCCTAGTCACTTGCATCTTCTGAGGCTCACAGTTTCTTTCAGCTGTCCCAGTCTTTGTTTTTTTTCTTAAATTCTGTACATTTTTTCTTTAGATTTTGCATGCCATATTAATTTGTACTCTTTTCAGTGCCAGGCGCAGTCTGAAACCCACTGGAACACTCTCCTCCATTAACTTCACCATCTCTACTGTGATTTCATTCACCAATATAGGCATTTTCTGCACAATCTTCTCAATAGTCAAGGTTTTTTTCTTCTTCCTCCTACCAAGGCTTCCCAACATTCCCCTGAAAGAGAATTTGACTAAAAATTCTCTCTGATAATTTTGAAACTAGCAGCTTCTGCAAACATAAGGGTCTGCTTCTGAGTTAGGGACAGCATGGTCAGGTCTTTGCCATTCCATGACTTCCAAATTCTGTTCTGCCATTTTCAGTAATCCTTTTCAGTTGAGCACCAAGGCACATCGGGTCCTGTCACGAAAGGTCTGCCTTTGAAGAGTCAGGTACCTTTAGGCTTGCTGAGTCTTGAGTAAATTCATGGCACAGCTGTCTCTGGTGTGAGGTGGATCTGTAACTTTCCAATTTCTAATGCAGTAGAGGTTTGGGAGCTTTTTCTTGTTTCCTTGGAACTTGAAATGTGTATTACAGTTTTAAGCACCATTTTTACAATGGTACTGGATGTAACTTCTTTTAGAATCGTTTCATACAGTTGTTAAGTGGCTGCTTCTGAGAAGGTTGCTTGTATGTTTCCCGACACAGCTCTAAAGTTTACATATTTACCACCTGTAGATTAATGGGGTTTGCACATTTATAATTAAGCTGGCGTTACAGTATAAAATCAACAGCAGACTTACTTGGGCTGTTTTCCATCCCTAGTCTGTCTTTCTGCTGAAAGTACTAGTTTAGTGGCTAGTACAGTGAAAAGGCTGTCACATTTTAGCTGGCAAAAAAATGACCTTATGTTATGAATGTTGCTATTTTTGTATCTCTGATTGAATGAGATAAGTGTGTGGAGGCCAGCCTTGGTTCTCCTCCAGCAACTTATGTTCTGTCATTTTGCCTCTCAGAAGTAACAGCAGTGCAGTTCTAGGCTAAGTGAGGGTAAATTTCTAATAAATTGTGAAATACTTACTCTGCAGACTTCCAAAGGAGAACCAGCTTGTCTCTGTTCTGGTTTTTTTCCTGTTTTATTTTCTCTATCACATTTCTTTTTCACAGTTTAGTTTATTAGGAGGGGAACAGATTCAATTATTACAGCCCAAGCCCGTGTTAACTATTACTATCATTGGAAAATACCCTAATGTCACCTTTATCTTTCAGATGCCTCTTTGGCATTCACCAAGAAAATAAATGTCCCACTCCCATTGTCGTGGATATATAGTTATGTATCAGCTCTCAGTGTATGAGTAGGTGGTGCTCTTTGTGGTGTTTAATACACATGATAAACGCACATGTTTTCCTGTAACATGTTTGTTTGCAGGGGATGTGATCAGCCTTGGGGACCGACAGCTTACTGTCATGCACATGCCTGGTCATTCAAGAGGCAGTATTTGCTTACACGACAAAGACCGGAAGATTTTGTTCAGTGGAGACGTGGTGTACGATGGATCCATGATTGACTGGCTTCCCTACAGCAGAGTAAGTGACTACGTTGTGAGCTGCCAGCGCCTCATGGAGTTAGTGGACAGAGGTCTCGTGGAGAAGGTACTGCCTGGGCACTTCAATATATTCGGGGCAGAAAGGCTGTATCGGCTAGCTTCCAACTACATTTCGCAAGCTGGAGTTTGTCATAAGGTTTCTACTTGTGCCATGAGATCCATTGCAAGCGTAGCACTTCGCATTACAAATTCAAGAGTCACTTCTTAGTGACAGTGCATTTTGCCTGATATATTCCCTGTTGAAAAAATAAATGGCTTGTGAAAGTATTGATACAAGCAAAAGCATCATGTGTTAGTGAAAAGCTGGCAAATTGGTACAGATGAATTGCAAAAATTCTCCTTATTTTTGCCTACTTTATTCCTATTTTTGTAAAAAGTCCATAAGCTAGTCGCTTTAGCCAAAGCTACCATTTTTCTTTCTATTTTTCCAGGGCATGTTTGCGCATGTATTGTGATTGAAATACATGGTTTTATTTTTCTTATGATTCTGACAGATGCATATATACCAAAAGGAGAGGTTTTTACATTCATGCCTGAAACCTTTTTGATGTAGCACTGGGTTTATGACTATTCACTCAACTCCTGCTCAGGTTTTGGCCTAACACAGTTTGTACTAAGACCTGGTGTGTGCTGGGAGCAGTGCCGTTAGGTAGCAAGACCTACACAGGACTCGGTGAGCAGAAAGAGATGAGGGCCATTCTGCAGCCCTTGTCACCTCCCGCTCAGTGTCTGCTGCACCCGCCTGCATCTTTGCCAAGTAGGTGTCTGGCAGTTTGTTTGGAATCCACTAACCTAGGGAAATGCTATAGACCAAACTTCCAAGCTGGCAGGTATAGATACATCAGCTAACCCAAAGAGCTTTTGATGTGGGTCCAACAGCGGATAGACTGTTGAGACTTTCATGTTTCCCGGTGTGGTGCAAGGGGAAATACCTGCACCATGACAGAGGACCAAGAATCTGCACTCTTACCATCAGCTAGGGAACTGTTTTGCTTATAGGTGTGCGAGTTAGGAACTAGAGAATTTGTGAACAAATAAACTAATGTCTTAGACTAGTCTGTACAAAGTGGATTGAGTGCCTGCTTGATGTGTTTGGCTTTTTTCTGATGAGCTCATAAAAAAATTACAGACTGGACTGTGACAAGCTTAAAGGTTTTATTTGTGTTTAAGATTATTTTTATGTGACTGAATTGTAACTCGGTTGTTAATTCTCTGTGGCAGGAGAAGGCTTTAACATTACCTTACCCTACTGCAGGTGCTGGATTAAACAGCCGGAACACTCGTTACCACAAAGTGAATGTAACTTGAATTGTTTACCATTTGCTTATGAGCTGTTTGGTGTGTATTGTTTTAATGAAAAGTGCATTGCGTTTGCCTCTGTTCCAAAAGCAGTTGAATACATTGAGAAATGCTAAGTGACATTGTAACTTGCTTATAAAAATCGAATGTGTGATATTTAAAAGCTGCTTAGAGTTCGTGGAATTATTCTAACAGCCTATATATATTTAACTTTTTTAAAAGGACACTGTCTGTTATTATTTTTGTATATAGACATATATACTTTCCTAAAAAGAATGCAAATGTTTTTCCCAAGTTTTAGGGAGTTTAACCTTATTTGTTTGGCTTTCACTTTATGGGGAAGTTTTTTTTTCCCCCCTGGGTAACCTTATTTGTTTGGCTTTCACTTTATGGGGAAGTTTTTTTTTCCCCCCTGGGTGTGATTTCTCATTATACCCAACAAAAGGGGAGCCCAAAGTTTGGGCTCTGTCTAAGGCACAGGGGAGTGGAAATTTAAAGTTCTTAGTAGATGTAAATTCTGGTGAAAAAAAAGTTTGCAAAATAAAAAGCATCTCTGTCTAAAAATTATGAAAGAGAATATCTTAGGTAATACTTTTCTCCTTTCACAAATCACTGCACTCCTGTCTTTACGGTTGGAATATATTCTTCACCGGGAGTTGTGCTGATATGTTGTGACGTGCCTAGTTCGTGTTCTTGTTAGCAGTGCCTATTGCTAGTGTAGCTATGCAGCACTTGAAAGACCTGTTATCACTCAGACCATAGTCTCTTTTTTGGAGAAATCCAAGTACGTCTCCATTACATGAGGAGCGTTTAATCAGTGGGTAGACTTTCGTCATGAATGAAGCTACGAGCTTTTTGTCTTGGCCTCATTTGGTCAGAGGAAGAAATACAAAAGGTTAGCCTGGGAAGCAAAAAAGCCATTCAGTGAAGAGGCCCAGAAGAAACTCCGCAGTGTGGTTTTCCTTTTTAGCCTGCTAACACATGCTGCTATTTATGTAGCAGTCCAGACACTGTTTTTGATAGCCAAGGATTCACAATGGGCAATCACAGATCTGAGGTGGCAAGTGGGAAAGTCAGAATGGCTGAAGACATACATGGCACTGAAGCGTACAGCAGTTATTAAGGTGAAGCCATGGTGTCACAGATTACCCAACAGTAACTGAATTCCTCCAGATCAGCCATCTGTGGTGTAATAGTGGTCGTAATCTTGCTGGATGTTTTTGTGAGGGCCACAGGAGCACTGGTGATAACCCTGTGCAATAGCGTGGACAGAGACCTCTTTTGTCACAAAGCCTGCCGATATGTATGCCAGCTGCTAAAATTTTGCAAATGTTGATTCAGAGACTGTGTTGAATTAGTATTTTGTGTTACTCCACCATCAGTTTGTTTATTTGATCCAGTATTAGAAGCCCTGTAGCCAGATTTTACTGGTATGGTGAAAGCTGGGCTGCTAAGACGAGGCTTACAGGCACGCCACTTCAAAAGGAAGGATGCCCTCCATCATTTGTGTTTAAGTCTGTGCTCAGTGGTGGCTACAAGATCCTTAAATATCCAGATCACTTTCAAAATGCCCGATTAAGCCATGCTTAAGTCCATTAAGTATATGTAGATAACAGCAATTGCTTGTATTTTTTCCTTGACGAAAATCTAGGAAGTTATTTTCCTAGATCAGAAGTGAGCTTTATGTGAACATAGCCCAAAATGGGGTGTGTTACTACACTGCTGCTATAATCCAGTTGAAAGTAGTTTTTGAGGGTCTCAAAATTATTTTTGTATTACAAGAAATTCACTACTAGGTAAATGTTACCTCAAGTATAAAGAACTGGCTCTATTTTTGTTAAGAATTACCACGTTTCAGTCATAAGAATTTGACAGTGTCCCTTTAACACTACTTGGATTAAATATTTGAAACATACATTGTAAGTTTAAACGTTGCAATATCTTGGGCAATTAGAACTGTGTTGATTTATTTGTAAAATCTAAATGTATGTTAATGCAGTTTTGAGTAGACAGGGGAATTGACAAAAATATCAGACGGGAAGCTTTGCTTTGTGGTCTGTCAAGACTTTTGTGATGTTAAACAACAGTTTACACATTAAAAAATCATTTTATCAGAAATAGTCATAATAAAAAAATGCTATAATCCTATGCAGTTCAGTCATAATTTCTAGTTTTTTTTTTTTAAAGAAGCACTTTTTCATTCTAAAGGGAGTATAAAATCTTCAGAAGTTGCTATCAGTGTTTTTTATGCTTCTGAACAAGGGACTGCATTCGAAACATTCACATATTAAAACTGATGCTGCAAAACTTGTATAAAACCATGAGTGGGTACTTCTTAAAAACACCCTGCCACATTTCAACATGAATCAGAACTAGGTTTTCAATGGAATTCCCATACAGAAAACATGGATGTGGTGAAGGTCTATATTTGGGGGCCAGTTTCAGTTTGTGGCAACGTAGATTATTATTTCCGCCCAAGACAGTAGCTAATGACAGCTGTTTACTGTACTTGAAACAAAAATGGTCACATAGCTTCTGTTCAGCACACACCTGGAGCTTGAAGTAACACCTAGTAGCATGCTTGCTGTCTAGTTTCTGATAAAAGACTCCTAGGGTTCAACAGCATGGCAGCAGAACAGGCAGGAGCTGCCTCGAGGACAGGAGCAGAGCTGCTGTGCTTTGCTGCGCCAAGAGGAGGAACACATAGGAAGGTGCCACCAGGGACAACATCTCTCTGAGCAAAAAAAAAGCATCTAAATTTACCATGAAAATAAAAGAATAGGCTTCATTGCATAATTACAGATGAAAGTAGAAACCAACAGTGTTGTAAGTCTCCTCTTTGCTTTTGCTGAGCTATCTAAAACAATTTTCAGCACATGGTTCCTCCAACTATTCAGCTTTTATTGGACGGGCTAATCTTACCAATTTAATAACTGTCTGTGTGTGTTCCCGTATGTTCCCAGCAGTGTCCTGGGAAGGTTACAAGGCATTCAACAGCAATTAAAATTGTAAAGCACAGGAAAAACAAACAAGCAAAAGAACCCTGACACAGGGAGAAGGACTCAGGAAAGGTCCTTGGCTAACACTTGTCTGTCTGTACCAGAGCTAGAGAGTAAGATATTTCCCAGCAGTTTGATCCAGAAGTACACAGAAGTACGTTTCCAGTCATCAAACTGGCAAGGACACATCATATATTTTTAATATGGCTTTACATTTTCACATTGACTTCATGCTGTATGTTTTGCTGTAACAAAATGTTGTGACGTGAACAAACAACACTTGAACTTGCATGAAATCTGCCCAAGCAAAACCACTATAATAGATATAGATACAATCTCCTGGACCCTCAACTTCAGCTTGGGATGGGGAAACAGTAGCATGGTTTCAAATACTAAGAAAATTAGCAATAGAAAAGGAAACATATTAATTCAAAGTGAAGGTATGGCTGGCAGACAGCCTCACAAATGGCTTTCATATAGCAACAGGTGAGTTTGCAAATTAATTAAAAGCTGAAGATACAGCTAATAATAAAGCTTTCAAGTGTACACCACAAATAAATACTTATTTTGCTTACAAAGTTGGCAATACATAGGTGTGAGGAACATGCTAGTGACACTCTAATTTATCCAGTCTACTCATAAGAGGTAATTTTAGCCATCTTTGAAAATGTTAAGGGTTTGCAAGTCACATCTACCATACACAAAATCAAGTATTTATTTTTAGCTATTATAATTTGAGCTTGTCTTTTCAGTTTTTAATTCCTGGCATCTCCATTTTATGTGCAATATAAGCACTGCTGCCAGCTTTACTAAATTTACGCACCGTGGCATTTCGTTTTCCAGTGCAAGAGCTTTTGCCATAGCATCCCATGAAGAACAGCACCAGTTGCACTGGGAATGCTGCCTACTTGCAGATGTTCTGAAGAGTTTACAGTTAAATGCAAAGAATAATTACATCCCTACAAACAGTAAGGGTTGTAAATGCTAACACACTCTCCTTTCCTACACTTGCAAATGAGACTGGCTGGGAATAATCCAGTTCAGAGGCAGATCAGATAGAGGTGTATTTCTTCATGTGGATTTTGCAGCCCCTAATGGCCCTTTTCAAGCCCACCTTCACTGGTAACCAAACCAGTACAGGCATGGGAAGAGGTTACAGCAGACCTGGCTGTGTGCTCCCTTTGGGGAACACCATGGTGGACCAGCAGAAGAGTGAAGAGTCCTACCACTACCACCTGAAACCACTGAAGGAGGATTTGTTCTTACTTGTTCAGTGAAGTAGCTGAAGCAGCTAGAAGCAGGATTCACACAGCCAACAAGCTTCCTACTAGCTGGCAGGAAACACGCAAGAGGACAGCTGCATGTGTGTTAAGTAACTAAAGGCTAGAAGAAAGTGCTTAGTCACCTATGCATTTCTTCTCCTTAAATTCATGGGAAGCTCATGGGCCTTGTAGGTAAGAAGGCAATTTTCTAGCTCATCGGCTAAGCAGAAATAGAGACCTGAACGTGGATCTCCAGTTCCCAGAAGCATACCCAGAGGGTCGTTCAGTATCAGGTATTTGAGTCTACATGCCAGGGAGTAGCAAGGATAGGGTTGCTCCCTGAGGGAGGACAACCTGGAAGCCAAGGGCAACTGCAACACAGGCAGGCACAGCGATCTCCCTGCAGAGTGCGGGGGTGGTGATGGTAACTGGACCTGTCAGCAGCCCAGTAATTGCCATACAACTGCAAGGTGATGACTCAAGTTCAAGGCCAGGCCACGAAGACCAGTCAGTAAGCCAGCAACAGCAGGGCAGGTCCATCTCCCAACACAGCTCAGGCAAGGACCAAGGGCCCCTGGGCTGAGCTCCAGGACCAACATGCAGAGGGCTTGCAGTTGAGGGGCCCAGGTGAGGCAGGGCAATTCGGGGCTGGTGGTGCGCTCAGGACCCTGACCCTACCTCCCCCATGCTCCAGGTGAGTGTTCTCAACACTTGGTTAATGCTCTGCTTTCCCCTCTGGCCATGTAAACGTGTATGAAGCACAAAGAAATTAATTAATTTGTGGGTGTATTTGCTTGCTTGTTTACCGCATAGTACCTACTGTCCCAGTGTGATCAGCATGGCCTGACTGCAGAGCTACTAGCACCGAGTTCTGAGACCCATATTCAAGACCTGTACTCGACTCCCTGCTTCAAACTGGGGAAAAAAATGATTTGAAAGCAAACATACCATTGCTCAGATGAATGCATCTAACTGTAGACCTATCCAGCCAACAAGAAGTGAAATGAAAAACCTCTAATAACAAATCTCACTATAGCACAGTTTGAGCGTCAAACCTGCCAGTAATTTATGCTTTTAGTTACAAAGCTACAATCTGTTAGCAGAAGTCAATTACAAACATGCTACAGTGCCTCTGCCTACTTGATTTGTGGACCAGAGATAATATGAATAGACGGCCAAGTAAGTCTCATCTCTGCTCGACTTTGTTCAGGAAAAATGTGTCTTGAGCACGCCTACTCATTCCAGCTCTTCAGATCCAACAGCATGTAGCTAGGGTCAACTTGCTACTGGTTGCTTACTGGGAAAACTAGGTATCTGCAAATGTGAAACACCTTCAAGACATGTAAGTCAGTCCTGAAGCCAGCAGGACTTAAAATGCCTGAAAGCCTTTTCCAGTGCTTGAGCCTTTTCAGTGAATCTAGCCGGACTGCTTAGCACAATATTGTGAAAGAATTGAACATCACAGAATCACAGAATCACAGAATGGGAGGGGTTGGAAGGGACCTCTGAAGATCATCTGGTCCAACCCACCTGCCAAGGCAGGATCACCTAAGCCAGGCTGCACAGGAACGCGTCCAGTCGGGTTTTGAAGGTCTCCAGAGAAGGAGACTCCACAACCTCTCTGGGAAGCCTGTTCCAGTGCTCCGTCACCCTCACAGTAAAGAAGTTCTTCCTCATGTTGAGGTGGAACTTCCTGTGCTGCAGTTTGTGCCCATTGCCCTACTGGGCACTACTGAAAAGAGACCAGCTCCATCCTCCTGACAGCCACCCTGCAGATATTTATAGACATTGATAAGGTCCCCTCTCAGCCTTCTCTTCTCCAGACTAAACAGCCCCAGGTCTCTCAGCCTTTCCTCATAGGAGAGATGTTCCAGTCCCTTAATCATCCTCATGGCTCTCTGCTGGACTCTCTCCAGTTCCCTGTCTCTCCTGAACTGGGGAGCCCAGAACTGGACACAACACTCCAGATGGGGCCTCACCAGCACTGAGTAGAGGGGGAGGATAACCTCTCTTGACCTGCTGGTCACACTCTTCTTCAACATCCATATGGTTCAGCTAGTAACACTGGACTGTGCTGTTTCAGCACTAGTTATAAAACAGCCTTCTCTGCTCAGGGTACCCCGAATAGCAAGGCACAAGGGACAGCTATTGTATCACTGACTGGAGTGCTCAGGCTGCACCTTTTTCCAAGTTAGTGTTCTCTTGACAGCTAAATAAGCATCTCCCACACACACAGAGTATGTAATGTTGGCTCATTCACTGGTTTGCAAAGCACAGAGTATTAATGGCAAAGAGAACTGGAACTACTTTATTAAGGTCTTCACATAATAGGGATTGCTTTCTCCCAATATTTTTAGGATGACAAAAGTCTGTACGCTATCAGAAAGGCTTGATAAAAATGTTTCCATATACTCTGATTGTATCATATCCGTGCGTACATACAAAATGCAAGAACATGCTTATAAATCTCATCTCCCCTTTCTCCGAACGTTTCGGAGTTCTTTTGAGGAGTTCCCAGATCCCACGTTGAACGTGCACAGCAATATCAATTCTCAGTTGGCAAAGAACAGGCCACTTCCCCAAACCAATGTCAACAGCCAGGCATGCCGACAGCTGCCGCCGTGCCAGCAGTGCCCGCTCCCCGGCTCCCACCCCGCCGTACTTTCGTACTCAAAATGGCGCCGTCCGACGCAGGGGCGGAGGGAACAGGCAGGGCCTGGGGACGCAGGGAGCTTTCTGACAGAGCCCTAGCACACCCAGGCTAGAGA
>NW_010524358.1:0-11356 GCF_000687285.1 Phaethon lepturus | reverse complement strand
GATTCACGGAAGAGTTGATGGTAGAAGGAATTCTTCCTGGATTAAGGAGGGTTTATTCTGTTCTCCCTCCCTGTCTTCCAGCTCAGGGAGCTGAATACCCTGGGGATACCTGGTCTGACTATAAAAGACTGGAGCGAAGAAGGCATTAAGTACCTCAGCCTTCTCCTCATCCTTGGTGACAATGTTTCCCTCCACATCCAATAAAGGATGGAGATATTGCTTGGCGTTCTTTTTCTTGTTAACGTATTTGTAAAAACATGTTTTGTTATCCTTTATGACTGTGGCCAGATTGAGGTCTAGCTGGGCTTTTGCCTTTCTAATTTTCCCTCTGCATGATCTAATGAGATCCTTCTACTCTTCTTGAGTTGCCTGCTCCTTCTTCCAAAGGTGATAAACTCTCCTTTTTTCCCCTGAGTCCCACCAAAAGCTCCCTTTTGAGCCAGGCTGGTCATCTTCCTCACCAGCTCATCTTATAGCACATGAGGACTGCTTGCTCCTGTGCTTTTAAGATCTCCTTCTTGAAGACTGTCAGCCTTCCTGGACCCCTTTGCCCTTCAAGACTATCACCCAAGGGCCTCTCTCAGTCAGTGTTCTGAACAGGCCAAAATCTGCCCTCTGGGTGTCCATGGTGGTGGTTTTGCTGACCCCCCTCCTTACTTCACCAAGAATTGAGAACTGTATCATTTCATGGTTGCTAAGCCCAAGACAGCCTCTGACCACCACATCTCCCACCTGTCTTTCTCTGTTTGTAAAAAGCAGGTCAAGTGGGGCACCTCCCCTGGTAGGCTCACTTACCAGCTGTGTCAGGAAGTTACCTTCCACCCATGCCAGGAACCTCCTAGACTGTGTCCTCTCTGCTGTGTTATATTTCCAGCAGACATACAGTAAGTTGAAGTCCCCCACAAGAAAACGGGCTAGCAATTGTGAGACTTCTGCCAGTCTCTTGTAAAATGCTTCATCTGCCTCTTCATCCTGGTTGGGTGGTCTGTAACAGACACCCAGCAGGATACAGGACACCAGATGTATGGATTCATCCCTCCTTTGTAGCACTTCCATTTCTTGTCAGGGTCCAAGTGAATACATTAACACCACTTTAGTAAGCCAAATCAGCTTAGTCAATGCTTCTGTCTCTACTCAGCATCAGTGAGGCCACACCTCCAGATGAAGCCAGGCCCTTTTCAGTGGTGCCACATGACCGGACAAGAGGCAACTGGCACAAACTGAACCACAGGAGGGTTCTTCTGGACATCAGGGAACACTTTATTTACTGTGAGGGTGACTGAGGAGTGGCACAAGTTGTCCAGAGAAGTTGTGGAGTCTCCACCCTTGGAGATACTCAAAAGCTGCCTGGATGTGATCCTGGGGAGCCTGTCCTCTATGACCTTGTTTGAGGAGGGAGCTTGAACAAGACAAACTTGATAGCACCCTTCTAACCTCAGCCATTCTGTAATTCTGTGAAGACTTCGGAGTGGTGGACCAGTTATGTGTAGCTGAGGGGGAAGAGAGGAGTCAGCTCACCCTTTATGTTGGCTTACCCGAGTGGCTTGTGAACCTATATCTCTGAAAATTATTTGTGTCATTGTCAGAACCACAAGGAAAAATTACTAGTTCTAATTATTTGCTTATTTGCTTTTCTAGCCTGTACCTGTTCAAACTGGGTCTTGCCCCCCAGATTCAGGATTTATATGGGAAGGTGGACTTCACAGGTAAAAAAAAAAGTGCTGATATGCGTGCTGCTCATCTCATACTCTACTAGACATTGTATAGATCAATTAAAGGATTCTTACTGTTGATATCCTAAATGCAAATTAAATTAAAAATTAATGGCTGTGAGGAGTCTTAGTAATTTAAGAAGAAAATTTGATTTGGGTGCTTCTGAGGCAGGCTGGTAAATAGACGTCAGTTTGCTAAATCATTACTTTTGCAAATAACAGCCCCTTAACTTTTTTGCCACTGTTGCAAGATGCTTAAACCTTGCCTCCACCCCCCTTGGGAGAGGTTTCCTTTTGGAGCTTGGTAAATGGTTCCAACCTCCCTTGACAGTTTAAAGTAGAGTTGCTATCAGCTAAGGAACAGTTCGCCAGCTGATCTGCTGCAGGAGATTCCAGCAAAGTCTCATGTCCACATGCCTCCTCAAAGTTTCAGTTCCTTGATTTTTGCAAAAGTGTCAAATTCTGTGTTTTGCATTAGTGAGGTTCCTGCATGAGGGAGTGCATCTGATTTAAAAGTTGTATAAACATTATTTTGCTGCAAAACAGTTGTTGATTGTACCTATAAAATGCTAAACTGTCAACTCTCTTTTTGAGTTGTATGGTATTTAGCAATGGCATGTCTTGATATCCTCCATTTGGTTTTCTCAGCATAGTCTCTCTGGGGGGACAAAGAATGCTAAACTACTGCCTGTGCATTTTCCTGATCTGTTGGCAGCCATAGTTGAGGCACCTCAGAATGATTGAGTCTGTTTCCAGCTCCTCATGAGTCATCTGTTGTTTTCTAGTGAGAAAGACTACAGAATATTCCCATGTGAGTTTCTGGGAGAAATGTAGATTTTAGGAAAGTGTGCAAAATGTCTATCAGTTTTTATCTATTTTGGTTTTCTTACTGAGCTATATTTAAATTATTAATTGAACAGTAATTGTAACTTATTGTAGTTATCCTAAATTTTTTTGTAGCTGCAGTGCTGATTCCTAATGTGTTTAAGCCTGCATAATACTGTTTTTATGTATGTTTCAGAGGAGGAAATCAGTAATATGAGGCTTGAACTGGAGAAGTATGGTATTCAGATGCCGGCCTTCAGCAAGATTGGAGGAATTCTTGCAAATGAACTTTCTGTGGATGAAGCAGCGTGTAAGGAAAAACGGAGTTTTGTTTTATGTGATTATTCAAATCAGCAGATGAGATTATTTTTTTAAGTGTTGGTTTTAATGCCCCCTGCTGTAAGACAGTACAGTCCTTTTTGATAGGCCTTTTGGAAGACTGAGAAGAGAGTTTTCTTCCCTTGTGTACTTCTATTTATCTTTCTTTTCTTTCTGGAACATTGTGATTTGACTAGGTAGAGTATTGTACTAGGACGTAGGCTGTCATTTTTTTGTCAAGAACACAAAGCCATGGTGGACTGAGAGTACTTTAATAATTCTTTTGCTTTCCAGTTAATTTCCAGATGGTAATTCTTCTGCTCTTTCCAGTTCTCAATTTTTAACAGAGCTGTTGTGTTTGGGACTAACTGGCAGACTGTGACTTGTTTTTCAGTACATGCTGCTGTCATTGCCATTAATGAAGCAATTGACCATCAGGTTCCAGCTGACACTCTTATGGCAATGAAGAATCCCAATGCCATGCTAATAAATCTTGATGATCAACTGGAATCCACTTACCAAGACACGCTCTACAGAGCAAAGCAAGACAAGATGGAGAACGCTAAAAATAGGGTAAACCAATTCTTTCAAACCACCTATGTGCATGCATTGCAATTTTGTATTGCAGTGTGTTGTGGTTTAACCCCAGCCGGCAACTAGGCACCGCCCAGCCGCTCGCTCACTCTCCTACGGTGGGACGAGGGAGGGAATTGGAAGAGTAAAAGTGGAAAAACTCATGGGTTGAGATAAAGACGGTTTAATAGGTAAAGCAAAAGCCATGCACACAAGCAGAGCGAAACAAGGAATTAAGTCATTACTTCCCATCAGCAGGCAGGTGTTTGGCCCCCCCCAGGAAAGCAGGGCTCCATCACACATAATGGTTACTTGGGAAGACAAACTCCATAACTCAGACTGTCACCCCCCTGGCCCCTTCCTTCTTCTTTGCCCCAGCTTTATATACTGAGCATGACATCGTATGGAATGGAATATCTCTTTGGCCAGTTTGGGTCAGCTGTCCTGGCTGTGTTCCCTCCCAGCCTCCTGTGCACCCCTAGCCTTCTCACTGGCAGGCCAGCACGAGAAGCTGGACTGTCCTTGACTGCTAGCAACAACTGAAAATGTCAGTATGTTATCAATGTTATTTTAATCCTACATGCAAAACATAGCCTCATACTAGCTTCTATGAAGAAAATTAACTCGTATCTCAGCTGAAATCAGGACACAGTGTAAACTGTGGGGAATTCACAGAAATGTGTTAGACCTGTACATATAGTGTTGGGTGGATTTACTCCTGGTGATATTCTAATATGTTCTTTAGTACCCTGTCTTCCTATTGTAGAAGACAGGCAATTAGCTGTGTTAACACAGCAATTAGCTGTGTTACTCTGTTTAGCTGTCTAAAATATGAGCTGCATAGATACAGAATTCATGTCAGCCTTTATACGTTGGGAATGCTATCCCTCTATTTTCATACAATATAGGTATGTTTTCCTAACCATGAAATGATGAGCAAAACTGATTGATGCTCTCAGAAAGGGTCCGTGTTGTTTTAGAACGCTGTATATCAAATGCCTAGCTATGTGTACTGCTGTCTATGTTCTGGAGCTCTACTGTGTGTTCATATAGAGCCATTACATTGAAATAAGGTGTTTCTAGGCTGTCTGTATTGGAGTGTGAGTATATTTACTTTATACGTATTTACTTCTAGGTCTTCTTTTTGCATGTGTAGAGTAGTCTGTCTATGACCTATCACAACTCTATATCGAAAAGGTCAGGGAGGATAACTGTATATCAATTAGAAAATCTGTGAGGGCAAAGGAAACTGTAGAAACACTGATTTGTTTTTATTTCATCTTCAGATTGCCTCAGAAAATTCAGAGAGAGAGAGAGATGTGTATGAAGAACTTCTGACTCAAGCTGAGATTCAGGGAAACATCAATAAAGTGAACAGTAGGTATCATGCTAAAGTAATAGTCTTAAAAAGAGTACTTAAAAACGATACCTGTGCTCCTCTTTGCTTTCTGTAATGGTAACAAAAGTGGAAGGCAGCTCTGCTGTTTTTGTGGGTTTTTTGGTTGGTTTCTTACTCAGTACATAGTTGTAAGCTGAATTCATTTTGACTTCTGTTGCCCTTCCTTTAGGAAATGGATTGTCCATGTCGCTGGCCCCCCAATTCTTCACCTTGAGTAACACATGCTATTTCCAACAATCAGCTCCTTTTTTCAAGTACTACTTTGCAATTGACTTTGGAAGTCTTCTGTTCGGATTACATATGTAACTTGCTATCCGTCAGGTCTAAGAGTGTTTCTTTCTGAGCAGTAGATTTTATAAACCATGGGACTTCCTCATTTAATGTTTCTCTAAAAACTCTGCTTTACTGTTGCTAGCACATGCAGCGATATCAAAGATTGACCTAGCTTTGGAACAAGGAGACACATTAGCACTGTATGAAGCTTTGGCAACACCAGCCCTGGGACTCCGAGGATTGCTACGAGAAAATTGTGACTGGTATTTCAAGCAATTTTTGAGTGATAGACAACAGAAACAGGAGGTATGGAAAAATCTAGATTACCCTAATTCATGAGGATTGCCCCCGTCTCCCCTTTCACTATACCACTGTATACTAGTCATTTGCTATATACCTGCATTACAGTTTAGTGTTTGTTTGAAAAAGTTAACGCTAAGAGACAGAAGCATACAGTAAGCATATTTATCATTTAGTTTTTACCTCTGCATATGAAAGGCCAGTATAATGCTTGTATGTATGCACATATAATTAAAACACTTTCACTAAACCTTAAAATACTAACTCGTGTGTGGCAGAGCCATTACAATACAGGTGTGTCTTCCCTCTCATTTTACTATTGTCAGTGCCTAAATAATATAGATATTTGTGTTTTATAAATACCTATCAGATAAGCGTATACTACTTTCACTGTGGAGAATCCCACCCATACACCATTTGTAGACATGGTCCTTAGGGACGTGGTTTAGTGGCAGACTTGGCAGTGTTAGGTTTACAGTTGGACTCAGTGATCTTGAGGATCTTTCCCAACCTAAATAATTCTATGATTCTATAACTAAGGTTAACCTTAGTTTCTCATTTCAAGCCACCTCTTCAGTGGATTTTATGTACAGGCTGCTTATGTATGCTGCTTATAAAATGCACAGAATAGTTTTTAAAACTAGCATTGTCTCAATTATCAGTGCCATGTATGTTAATAGGGGGAAAAATACACTGATGGAAAGGTAGTTATTACTATTGCATCTCTTTAATGATCTCTTAAAAAGCTGCCGCATGGTAGACAGGTAAGATGCTGCATGCATTTAGATCCAGGAAAAACACAGAAAAGTCAGCTACACAGTTAGAACAAACTAGATCTTGAGCACTGTGGTGGATGCATAGGTGCTTGTATGTCATGGGTAGAAAATTCGGTGACGTGATCCAACAGCACCTGATGGAAGACCTGTCGAGGAGGAGGAGATGAGGTGGCTTTTGCACTGTAGGGAGTGTAGAAAGACCTGGAAAAGTTCAGAACACATAATTACAGTAAGAGACTGAAGAAGCCTATTTGTTCTTAGGGCCTTTGAACCACAGTTTGAAGTAGAAGTAGTAGATGACAAACATGAGAGAGACTGATCTGTAGTAAGGCCTGGCAGTTTAAATTAAGGTCCTGAATAAATGTCAGGTTTGAATGTATTTTTGGAGAGGGTAGCTACACATTATCATAAGGCTTTTAAATTTTACCACTGTTAACTCATCAGGTACTGGAGCAGACCTCATTGATAACGTAAGTCTTAAATTGCCGGAGCTGGCAAGTGCGAAAGAAACACTCGGTGTCAGGCACCAAGTAATCATACGAAATTCACTGTTGTAAGCCATTGCTTAGGTGAGTTCAGCATATTTAATGACAGCAGTTAAAGACGTGAGAACAAATCAGATTATGTTCTCAGTGCTGACAAACCTGAAGCAAGCCTCAGAACGCTGTTCACACTGCTTTGCTCACAAAACTGCCCTTTTAGATTTCTGCTAAGTTGGCAAACGTCAAGCTTCTGGGCTGACCTTTCTTATGCAGTACACTAGAGAATGAGAGGTGGTGATCAAACCCCATAGCATGTTTGTTCCCAAATTGCTGGAGGTATCTGACCTAATTTTTCATACAAATCAACAGCGCAGGATGATCATGTCTCCAAATGAAGAAGTGGTCAGCTGGGTTGGCAAGCAAAGGGTGTAGAGCAATGTGGATGAGAGACACCCTGAAATTAACAAGACAGGGCTGAAGGGGACCTACCTCTAGCATATGTACAGAAGTGATGAGAGCAGTGTTATATGGGAACCTCTTACCCTTTTCCTGGAAAGTCAACATGACCGGCTGCCTCTCTGAAGTTGTTGTACACTAATGCATGCAGGGTGGGCAATGAACAGGAGGAATTAGAGGTCTGTGTGGAATGCCAGAGCTGTGATATCGCTGGGATCACAGATGTGGTGGGATAGCTACCAGAACTGGAGTGCTGCTGTGGATTGGATACAGGCCTGTTAGGAAGGACAGGCCAGGGTGGCGATGAGAGGAGGTAGCCCTTTTTGTGAGAGGGCAGCTGGAATGTGTGGTGCTCTGCCTTGAGATGTATGATGAACCAGTTGAGAGCTTATGGGTCAGGATTAGCAGGTAGACCAATGTGTATGACAGTGGTGGGTATCTGCTGCAGACTGCCTGATCAGGCAGAAGTAGATCAGGCTGCCTTCAGACAAGTGGAAGATGCTCTGTGTTCACAGGCCTCAGTCCTCCTGGGGGACTCAAACTGCCTGATCTGCTGTAAGGGCAACACAGTAGGGCACAAACAATCCAGGGCATTCTGGAGTGTGCTGGTGATAATTTCTTGGCATACATAACTGAGGAGTTGAGGAGGGAAGGTCCGTTGCTGGACCTAATACAGACAAGAAGTGGTTGGACATGGGAAGGTCAGAGGCAGCCTTGGGTGCAGTGACTATGAGAAGGTGTGATGATAGAGTTGAGGATCCTGGGAGGAGGGAACTAGGTAAAAAGTGGGATCATAGCCCTAGCCATCAGGAGGGCCTGAAGACCTGTTCACAGATCTGTTTGGAAGAATTCCGCAGACTACAGTCCTGAAAGAGATGTCCAGGAGAGCTCACTGACTTTTCAAGGATCACTTCGTCCAAGCTTGAGAACGGCCTATCCCGATGAGCAGAAAGTCAGGCTAAAGTGGCAGGGAGGTCTTCATGGATGAACCAAAGAACTTCCCACAAAGCTCAAACAGAAAAAGAAAGCATACAAGAGGTGAATGGAAGCAGGGTCAGGTGACTCAGGAGATGCTGTCTGAGCATATAGGATGGGGTTAAGAAAGCCTAAGCCCAAGTGGACCTGAATCAGACAGGGAACATGAAAGGCAACAAGAACGACTTCTACATAGATATATCTGCAGCAGAGGGAAGACTAGGGAAACTTCGGGACTGCTGCTGAATTGGGCAGGGGAGCAGATGACAGGGAACACAAAGGCTGTGGTACTGAATACCTTCCTTGCCTCCTACTTTACTGGTAAGATTTTTTCCCTTGGGAACCTCAGGCGTCCGAGACCAGTGGGGAAATATAAAACAAGGAAGACTCACCCCTCAGTAGAGGAAGATCAAGTTAGGAACCATTTAAATCATTGGGACAAGGGTGCTGGTGGGCTGCATTTTTAAGTGCTGAGGGAGCTGGCCTGAGTGATTGTGAGGCCACTCTGGGCAATCTCTAAAAGTTGAGAGAGATTGGGGGAGGTTTCTGGAGGACTAGAGTGTGAGTGTCAGTCCTATCTTGAAGAAGAGCAAGAAGGAGAATCTAGGGATTTGTAGGTCTGTCAGTCTCACCTCAGTCTCTGGGAGGATGATGGAGCAAATAATCCTGGAAACAATTATGAAATATGTGAAGGCTAGGAAAGTGGTTAGGAGTGGTCAGTGTTGATTTTTGAATGGGAGATCATGCTTGGTGGATCATAACGGCCTTCTACAATGAGATGACTGGCTTGGTGGATGAGAGGAAAGCAAGGCTTTTTGACAGTGTATCCCATAATATCCTCCGACAAACTGCTGAGGCATAGGCTAAGTAAGTGGACAGCGAGGCAGACTGAAAACTAGCTGAACTGCCAGGCTCGAAGGGTTGTGATCAGCAGCATGATGTCCAGCTGGAGGCCAGTCACTAGTGGTGTGTACACCAAGGATTGGTACTAGGATCAATGCTATTTAACGTCCTCACAAATGACCTGTAAAATGGGACAGAGTGTACCTGTTGTAAGTTTGCAGATGACACAAAACAGAGAGGAGCAGTCAATACACCAGATGGTTGTGCTGCTATTCAGGGAGACCTCAACAGGCTGGAGAAAGGGGCCATTACAAATCTCATGAAGTTCAACAGGGACAAATGCTAAGCTGTATATCTGGGGGAGGAATAACCTCAATCACAAGTACAGACTGGGGATAGATTGGCCGGAAAGCAGCTTTGCAAAGAAGGATATGGGGTCCTGGTGGTCAATGACTTGACCAAGAGTCAGGAATATACCCTTGTGGCAGAGGAAGCCAGCAGTGTCCTGGGATGCATTAGGAAGAGTGTTGTCAGCAGGCTGAAGGAGGTGATCCTTCCCCCTCTACTCAATGCTGGTGAAGACCACAGCTGGAATACTGCAGCCAGTTCTGAGGCTCTGCAGGACAAGATACATGGACATACTGCAGCAATTCTGGTGAGGGCTGAGAAACTGATTAAGGACTCAGAGCATCTGACATTAGGAGAGGCTGAAAAAGCTGGGATTAGTGAGCCTTGGGGAAAAGGCGGCTCTCAAATAACTGACGGGAGGGAGTAAAGAAAACAGAGATAGATGCTTCTTAGTGGTGCACAACAGTTGGTGCAAGTTGATATTTAGGAAATTCTGTGGAAGTTTAAGAAAAAAACCTGTTTTTACTGAGGGTGATCGAACAGTGGAGCAAG
This sequence comes from Phaethon lepturus, assembly GCF_000687285.1. Taxonomy (NCBI): domain Eukaryota; kingdom Metazoa; phylum Chordata; class Aves; order Phaethontiformes; family Phaethontidae; genus Phaethon; species Phaethon lepturus. The sequence continues at coordinate 1,524 of NW_010524358.1, read as the reverse complement.
TTGACCAGAGAGCTTGTGGAGTCTCTATCCGTGGATATACTCAAAGCTGAAGTGAACACAGTTAGAATCACAGAGTGGTTGAGACAAGAAAGGATCTCTCAAGTTAGCTCATCTTGTCCAACCCACTTACTCAAAGCAAGGCCTCCTAGAGCTGGTTGCCTAGGATCATGTTCAGGTTGCTTTTGACTCCACAACTTCTCTGGGCAGCTTGTGCTGCTCCTCGGTCACCCCCACTAAATAAAGTGTTTCCTGATGTTCAGAGGGACCCTCCTGTGGTTCAGTTTGTGCCAGTTGCCTCTTGTCCTGTCACGGGGCACCGCTGAAAAGAACCTAGCTTCTTTTCTTTGCACCCTTCCTTCAGATAGCTGCAGACATTGCTGAGATGCTCCTGGGGCCTTCTTTTCTCTAGGCTGAAAGGTCCCATCTCTCTCAGCCTTTTGGCATAGGAGAAATGGTCTAGTCGATGAATAACCTTAGCGACCCTTCCTTCAACTCTCTCCAGCATATCCATGTCTCTGTTGTGCTGGGGAGCCCAGAACTGGACACAGTACTGCAGGTGTGGCCTCACCAGTGCTGAATATAAGGGAAGGATTACCTCACTCAACCTGCTGGCAACACTTCTCCTAATGCAGCCTATGCTACTATTAGCCCTCTCTGCTGCCAGGGCACTTTGCCTCCTCATGTTAAACTTGGGGTCCACCAGGACCCTGAGGTCCTTTTCTGCAGAGGTCCTGGGCAACCTGCTCTAGAGCAGGGGTTTGGACTAGATGATTTCCAGAGATTCCTTCTACCATCAACTCTTCCGTGAATCTGTAATTTTAAGCAGTCTTGCTTAGAACTTACACCCTGCTGGGGCTGAAGAATCTCTCCACCTATAAAGTCTCCGGGACTCAACTGTAGTACCTGACTAGGAGGCAGCTTCCAAACAGGGTCCCTATCCTTTTGTTATCAGACTTTAGCATAGCTCATTCAGCTCCTCAGCTGCTGTATAATTTAATACGAACCAGGACTGAATGCAGTTGCAATGGGAGCTGCATGGCTGTCTGACTGTACCTGTGTCATGTGACCTGGTGTTCTCCCACTCTGAGCCCTATGCAGAGGCAGTCCATTAGGACCTGCTTTTCAGACCAGTTATCCTCAGGGTATTCAGCCCTCTGAGCTGGAAGACAGGGAGGGAGAGCAGAATAAACCCTCCTTAATCCAGGAGGAATCAGTTAACGAGCAACGTGCTATACCACCTGGACACTCACAAGTCTATGGGGCCTGATGGGATCCACCCAAGAGTACCGAGGGAACTGGCAGAAGAGCAGAAAAAAAAAAAGAGAAAAAAAAAAAAAAAAAAAAAAAAGCCACTCTGCATCATTTATCAGCAGTCCTGGTTAACAGGGGAGGTCCCAGAAGACTGGAGGCTTGCCAATGTGATGCCCATCTACAAGAAGGGCCAGAAGGAGCATGTGGGGAGCTACAGGCCTGTCAGTCTGACCTCAGTACCATGGAAGATTATGGAGAGGTTCATCTTGAGGG
>NW_010524357.1:0-1490 GCF_000687285.1 Phaethon lepturus | reverse complement strand
CCCTTTGAGCTCTCCTGGACCGCAGCGGGCTACGACCACCACCCTCCTCCGAGTGGGATGCCTCTCAGTGTCTGGGAGCCCTCAAGTTCATGATCAACTCGGAAGCTCAACTGTGTACCTGTTGAGTGACGCAAACCATTCGATGTATTTGACTGAATTCAAGGGGGATATTTAATAGGTACCTTTGTACATATCTATCTCTTTTCAGGTCTATCTCTACACCTATATGTGTGTGTGATTAAGGAATCTTAGTAAGTTTAAGGTGATTATGCTGCTAAGTTTTATATGATTTGATACTGTGATTTATCTCAATATCATTAATGAATTTGATCACTGTTATCTTGTATCAGATTGTTGCCATCCTAAAGTTACGCCAAGCACAACATATATCACCACACCAGAGTCCCGGATACCCTATCCCTTCAGTCATAAACCAGTGACCAAGTCTGGACTAGGAGTGGACTCAGCCACACTTAGACTCCTCTCTGAGGAATTTAGAAAGGAAAGGGGGTCTACTCTGAACCTTGTGACTCAACGGGAAGGAATTCCTTTACTTCCCTTACCTAACCTTAGTCATGAACCGTTGACCAAGTCTGGGACTAAGAGTGGATTTTGGTCCACTCTGAACCTCGTGGCTCAACAGGAGGGTCTCCCCTACTTTCTCTCCTCAATATACACATTAACTCGATTCGATACACAAGTAAATCATTCCAATGTAATTGTAATTTGGTTTCTCTCTGTATACCTTTTCCATGTTGAATAAGTAATAGAGTGAACATTGCCATCGAATCCTGTTAAGTCATGCTCTTTAGAAACATATTAAAATAGTTTGTTTTCTGATATCTTTGGCACATATTCTTTAAGCAATCTAAATTATCCATTTGCAACAGCACCCCACACCTGCTTGCTGGCAGGCCAGCATGGGAAGCTGAACAGTCCTTGACTGCTTAGCAATAGCTAAAAAACCATCAGCATGTTATCAACATTTTCATCCCAGATCCAACACACAGCACTAGACCAGCTACTAGGAAGAAAATCAACTCTATCATTGCCCATTTTCACCCAAAATCAAATCTCCTTGAAGTACACCTCAGACTTCCCCATCCTCCTGCATCAACCACCAAGTAGGCCCAGATCCCTGAGCAAAAGCAATCCCACAAATGGGTTCACCCTTCCCAAAGGCAGGAATAGCCCAGACTGTCTTCCCAAGCATTTTTTTTTTTTTTTTCTTTTTTAGTGCACCACAGGGACTTTATCCCCTTCTACAGTACGTAAAAGTTTTGATTGGGCAGGGCCAGCTTGATTGGTAGATCCCCTAGTGTTGACTAACCAGGCGGCTTTGGCTAAATGTTTATCCCAGTGTCTGAATGTCCCGTCACCCATTGCTCTCAGGGAAGTCTTTAACAGTCCGTTGTATCGTTCAATTTTTGCAGAAGCTGGTGCATGACAGGGGGTGGGCTATACCCACTCAATGCCATGCTCTTTGGCCC
>NW_010524356.1:2554-4815 GCF_000687285.1 Phaethon lepturus | reverse complement strand
CTTGGCCACCCCCCGGGCGCGCTCCAGCGCTGGCTCGAGCGCCTGTATTCAAGGCAGCACCCCGAGCCCACCAGCCACCAAAGGCAGGAGGCTGGGCAGGACCTGCGCTGCCGTCCCACCGTGGCCCTGGGGACAAGAGAGGAGCAGAGGCAGCAGGAGGGTCTCCATGCTGTTCCCCAGCAAAAGTCGGGGAAAGCCCGGAGGAGGACAAGGACAGCTCAGTCCGTTTTCCCCATCGCTTCTCGGTTTCTCTGATGAAGCGAGAAGCTGTGCGTGACAGCAGGACGAGGGGCTTGTGCAAGGAGACAGCGGCTGGGTGCAAGCAGGAGGTTGGAGAGGCCAAGGCTTCTTCCTGGACCTCTTCCTTAAGGCCCAGAACCAACTGAGGATCCTCTTAACGTCCCAGCTTGACCAAGACAAACTTGCTCACTGATTCACAGAGGCCCCCAAAAGCTGTCACCAGCTCCCCAGCTCGTGACCGTGGTCAGCCACGGGAACACCAGGCTAGACCGTCCCCACGCTGCAGAGCACCAAACCTCTCCGGGCTGCTGGTGTGCTCCGCTGAGAGGGACGTGAAGGTTCGGCCCAGCTCACGCCTCAGTTGGAAAGTAAGAGCGTGATTTCATCTTACAATTCATCTGGTGTCACCGTTGCTGTGGTGCAAAAGGGTCCCAGCTCCTCCGTCCCCAGCCCAGTTCCTGGTGTGTTCCTCAAGCTGGACATGGCTGTTGTGCAGCCGCAGAGCCCAGTTCATCGCACTCACCCAGCAGAATCCAACACCAAAGCAAGCACCGCAGACAGCCACAAAGAGCCCCCGCTGCCACCGTGCCCACCATGGAGGAGGCACCTTCCTCCACCTCCTCCTCCTCTTCCTTCGCCTCCAACCTTTACGTTGGAGCAGAGCTCTGGTGCTCCCCAGCCTCCTTCCAGGAACCGATTTAATTCATTAACCCAGAAGATGATTAACTCAGGAGAACACTTGCACTGGGTTAATTAATTAAATTAGTTCAAAAAAGGGTCTGATGGGCAAGAGAGCTGGGGAAGAGGCGCGTGGAGAGGCCTGGGGGGAAAGGGGGACATTTCCATGGCAGCCCAAGAAACAAAAACAACACAGGACAGGAGCCAATGCCAAGAATTAGGATGAAAACAATTTTCTCTGCATAAAAGAAATCACTCTACAAAATCATCAGCTCACGCTAATTTTTTTTATATCCTTCAGAGAAGAAGGCACGCCGTGTTTGGTTCTGCCCAGAAATTTGGAAGTCGTCGTCAGCTTATTTTCAAGCGAAATTCAAGGAGTTTGTTTCTAACGTACCTACTCTGGCCATTAAATACACAGTCCAGAACACGATTTTAAGGCATTTTAGCAGTTTTTTCCCAGCTCCCCTGCGTGGTTTACAAAGGTCTTTTCAGCCAAGGGTGAAAAGTCCTAGAAAGTAAAAAAAACCCTGGAAAAGCCCAACTCAGGTATTTTTCACTGATATTTTTATGCATTGCTTCTAAAGGCCAATGTTTTCAGAGATTAGGCGATTTTTTTTTGATTTTTTTTTTTTTTTGAGTCCGACAGTCTCCATATAATCTCAGCTTCCCTCGCTCACAGCTTTTGCAGGCACCTTCGTCGCTTTTAAGTTCCAGGGCTGTGCATGTAACCGCTTTATGCCTGGCATGTAAAAGTTAACACAACAACGTAAATGCATCTTCAAAAGGAGCCCAGGACGTAATCACCTACGCTGGCTGCCGGTTATGAAAGCACCAGACCTGTCATCAACCAGAATTTGGCTGAGACTTCTCCACTGCTGGAAACCAGCCCCGCGTAAGTCCAAGCCCGGCAGAATCCCGGGGTCGTGCTCGGCACCTCCGGCAGCACCCGCAGCATCGCTGGGTGCCCCCACCCAGCCCCAAAAACGAGGAGAGAAACGAGCTGGCGAACGACGTGCGGGGTAGGATGGGGGGGGAAGGTCTCCACGAATTGATTTTCCCTAAAATCGGGAGGTTTGCAGAAAATCTTAGGGGCACCATCTAGCTGGGGGCGGCTTTTTTCCCTGCCTCCTGCTGCCAGCCGGGCAAGGCAGCGACGCCTCCGGGAGGGGAGAGGGCTCATCGCCCGAGCGCGCTCCGCAGGGCAGGGCTGCGAGAAAAAAACGGGGGGAAAAAAAAAAATCCCTTTTTTTCATTTGTAGATAAAGAACTTGCACGTTTTCAGCTCCTCCAAACCACCGCGTGTGCGGTTCCCCACTCCCCACCCCCCCCCCGCCTTTTTT
>NW_010524356.1:1943-2346 GCF_000687285.1 Phaethon lepturus | reverse complement strand
CTGGTGGGCAGAAGTTGGGCCGGCCGAATCCCGCGGGACCTCCTGAGCTCCCTGCTGCCTCTGGAACCTGTCTCGGCTTTAGGTGCTCTTAAAAATCCCGATTTACGCCCTCAGGGAGAGGAATACTCTGCTCAATGCCCAGAGCAGCCGGCTGTGGAGGAGAGCCTCTGGAAAATGGCATAAATGAATAATAATAGTTCTCCCTCATAGAGGAGTTTCGGCTGAGCGCTTCAAAGCATTTTAAAGGTAGAAACTAATTAGTAGGTCCCTCTGAAGAGAAACGGGAGTAACACCACTTGCTGCCTCCATCACGCCTCTCGGGCGGAGCACGTCGGGTGCCGGACTCGGCTCCTGGGAATCACCTTACCGGAGGGCGACGCGACCGCGGCGTGCGGACGGGGCT
>NW_010524356.1:1111-1845 GCF_000687285.1 Phaethon lepturus | reverse complement strand
GATGCCGAGCTGGTGAGAACGTCGCTGAGGCAGCCGCAGAGACGCCCCTGAAGAGGTTCAGGCTTCCAAGTCCCCACTGCCGAGCCGGCCGAGAGCCTCGGAGCATCCCCGGATGGGGATGGCCCGCTGGCCCAGCACGGCACGCCTGATGCAGACACCTCCTCCGGAGAGAAGCAGCAGATTTGGGGCGGGGGGAAAGGCCTTTTTTTCCCTCCGGTGGTTAGATGACCCAGGGGCACCGAGCTCCCCCGAACACAGCGGGCTGGCCTGCGAAGGTCAGGCAGCACCCTCACCTCCTCACACCGCGCTCGGCACAGCCCCAGCCCCAAATTACAGCTCAGCCCCCTCCGCTAACGACCAAAATCTGCCATTTCCAGCAGGCGAACGCTCAGCGGTTCCCCGGCACGAGGCCTCCTTCAGATGTCCCAGGCTGGTCCCGCAAAACCCGCTCCCCAAAACACCAGCAAAGCTGGAGACTTTGGGCTTACGAGCTTGCACAGGACGTGGGAAACGAAGCGGCCTGCGACTGCAGCAGCTTTGCCGCGGTTTTCTATTTTTACTAACCAGAAAATGAGCGGAGACGCTTCCCTGGGAGGAAAATCAAAGCAATACCAAATAAAACGTCACCGTTGAATGTATTTTGAGAGCCTAGACTTGCGCTCCAGCCCGAGCCGCTCCCCACGGAGCGAGACCGAAGCCAGCCTCGCCCCGCCATCACACCTCGATCGCATCCA
>NW_010524356.1:379-1080 GCF_000687285.1 Phaethon lepturus | reverse complement strand
AAGCCGCGGGGTTTCAGAGCCCAGGCAGACGACGTGAGAAGCAGCGAGCAGGCTGAAAAAACCCAAGGCCACCCCGATTTCTCCGAAGCGAGGACGCCACGCAGCCACAGGCAGCATCCTCGAGAGAAGACCGAGGCGCTGGAGGCAGATGTCTGTCGGCCCGATGCCAATACCACCGTAAATATCAAGGACTGTGAAAGCTTTAGGAAACTATCACCGACCTGGAAAATAAGCTGTGACGGAGGAGTACTGGGCTGGGGAGGCTCCCCGGGGGCCACGAGCAGGAGCCCATCGAACGTTTTCCTCCGTTCGGGCCGGGGTTGAGCCGCTTTGCACCTCCCTGGCCGGCTGGGTGCAGAGTCGGGCGCCGAGTGGCTGCGAGACCCTGGCCTGGGACCTCTGGGAGAACAAAAATCTTGAGCTTTCAGCCCAAACCACTGCCGGGACCCAGACTGAGCTGTGGGTCCCCCATCCTAACCCATCCTCCGCCCCTCAAAGGGGCTCCGGGTGATGCCTCCCCTCACCCTGTAATTCTCCCTCAACATCCTTAAAAAGGGATGTTTTTTTTTCCAGCAGGGTATCAGTGCCCTCACATACACGGGAAGCAGGCAGGGGTTGAGAGTGAAATGGAAATTCAGGCTTTGTTCTCGCTGGCCAAAGCCCAAGATCCTTCTCCCGATAAAGCTCTCCCCGAGACTCGC
>NW_010524356.1:0-336 GCF_000687285.1 Phaethon lepturus | reverse complement strand
CCCCGCCACACGTCACGCCGCCTGCGGTCACTTCCAGCCCTCCCTCATGGCGGATTTGCCAGAGTTTCAGAGGGAATTAAAGGATTTTGGGTGCCAGCGTGGCCTCTGCAAGGAAACGATCCCGCTGGTGCGCAAGCCAACTTGGTCACGCCGAAAGGATAAACCTGTGTTGGGAGGTCGTGGGGCTCTCATCTGTTGGAGTGGAATTAAAAGCAAGGGGGATGGAGTCCGTACGCGGCACGAGCAGCAGCGGGAAGAGCCCGGCGGAAGGCGGCCAGCGAGGCAGAGGCAGCTCTTGGGTCCCGCGGCGCTGGAAGGGAGCACGGGGCCGGCTCC
>NW_010524355.1:5090-5297 GCF_000687285.1 Phaethon lepturus | reverse complement strand
GATGCGGATCGCTGCTGCCGTGACTCAGCGCCGCGGGCAGAGCCCGGCCGAGCAGGATTTGGCGCTGGGGTGTGGGCAGCAGCTTCGCCTTCTGTGCACGGCCGCCGTGCCACCAGGGCTGAGCTGCTTTTCCTCAGAGACCCCAGGCCAGCGAGGGTCTGCGACCTGCTGGGGATACGACCAGCGGGGAAAAGCTGTTGCCATTTT
>NW_010524355.1:0-4854 GCF_000687285.1 Phaethon lepturus | reverse complement strand
TGGCCAAGGCATGAAGCCACAGCCCCCTGCTCCTCTGCCCTGCTCAGGAGGATTTGCTGGGGGGATTTGTTGATGAAGACCAGACCACAGAGCCCCTCGGTGTGGAGCTCGCTCCCCGAGACACGAATTTCATTTACAGCCCTGAGCCCTTTCCGGAGCTGTCGCTGTAACATACGGCCAACGGTGCCGGATGTGGCCCCGTGGCAGGGCCGGGAGCAGCCCCTTGGCACGCCAGTGGGGCCAGGCGTCTTTCAAAGTGATGGATGCCCTCTGCAAACAGAGCCTCCGTGTCGGGGGCCAAAGGCAAACTCCTCATCCAGCCCCTAAATCTGGCAAATTTGGAAAGCCCAAGCCTCTGAGGCGGGCAGCTGCTGGCAGCCGTGGCTTTGCTCACCTGCTCTCGGCGTCCCCCGATGCTCAGCTCAGGGTGGGACACGGGGTCCGGGATGGGGCACAGGGTCCCCGGCACGTCGGCTCTCACGCATGGGGCTGGGGCAGCCCCCAGCATCGCCTGGGTACCGATGGCATCGCTCTTCGGGAAGGGATGCTCCTGACTGTGGCCGGGGAAAGCAAAAGCAGCCGGGAGGTTATTTCCGAGCCCGTGCCAGGGGGGTTCCCTGGTCCTTGGGGAATTTCTGGCCTCTTGTTACCATCCCCAGTGCTGCCGGCCGTGCTTGCATCGAGCCATGGCACATGCCCACCTTCAGCACCGTTTCCTTTCAGAAGAGCAAAGCAGATGATTAGCTGAATGAGCTTAAGTCGTTAAAAAAAAAAATTAAAAAACGGCAGGACTCTGAAGTTCTGACACTGTCGGATCAGTGAAGCTTAATGGATTTACAACCAGATATTTCCCCATCAGCAGCATTGGAGTTGTTCAGCTTCAGGCTGGATTTATGTAATATACCTTTTGCTAGGCGATTGCCGCACAGGGCTGCTTTCACCAGCCAAACTTTCTTTTCTTGGCTACCCTACTATGTTCTTGGTCTAATTTTAGAATTATAAATTGAATTTATACTCAGAAAAGCTGCCTGATCACTCATGGAAAATCTGCAGTGCCAGGAGTATTTCACGGGCCAGCATGAAGCTGATCTGCTTTCCTGATGTACTGTGCACTTGGCAGATTGGAGAGGATTTTTTTGTGTGTGTTGGGCATTTTCTTTTGCTGGGCATTTATTTATTTGTATGACTTAACGTGGCACAGGCTGTCCTAAAATGGAGCCCAACGCTTGCTCTCCACCGCACTGGTTTTGCGCGCAGGTGTTGGATAGGGGCTGGCAGATTGCAAAATTCCCCCCCCCGACGGGTGAGACCGGAGGAGCAGCTTTGGCTCTCGCCTGGCCAGGGAGGAGGATTCGGTGCCTTCCTCCTTCTCGCACAACCCGAAAATCCTCCCCGAAGCAGGGCAGCCGCTCTGTTCTGCTCCGCCAGCTGGGGGGCCGGTTTGCAGTGAGCCCTTGCTGCAGACACCCTGCTCTAGGGTCACCTCCGCCGACTGAGGATGGGGATCCCACCCGGGCGGCCGGAGCCGCAGCGGGGCTATAATCCTCCTCGCCAGCCCTTTGGGGTTGCTGGGGACCGGCGCGGGTCGCAGCCCCTTGAACAAGCTGAACAGGACGGGCAGCGGCAGGGCGACGCTGGCCCTGCTCACGTGTGCGCAGACATGCCCCGTTTCAGGGAGAGGAGAACAAGAGCGAATCCTCCAAGAGAAGCCTCAAGTCCCAACCTGCACAACTTCTTCACTTCAACCCTACAAAGTCTGCGTTGCCATAATACAGCACAGCCCCGGCTATCACAAAACCAGCACCTCAAGATCTCCCCCACCACCCTGACCCTTTGGAGGCAGCTTCTGCTTCTCCAACTGCTGTGGCAATCACCAAAGCAATGGGGATTTTCTTCCATTACCATATTTCTGCTTGATAAACCCTAGCTGGGACCAGGGGTCCCAGGGGACACAGGGACATCCCTCCTCCTGGCATAGAGTCTTTGCTGCCCTGAGCTTGCAGGATCACTAAAGCAGGAGAAGTTGGTCCTCTGCAACACCTGAATATAGCCAAGAACCAGACTTTGGCTTTTATATAGTGGGGTGAGCTGTTAAGGGGTCTCTTCTTCCACCATCCCAGCTGGGAGGGAGGCTTTGTCGTCCTGCTCCCTAGCTCCCTGCTGCTTTGCTGAGCTTTAACAGTAAATATTTGTCCTGCTCCCCACTTGAGGAGGAACGGCATCTGGACCCACCATGCCATGATGCTCCCTGGAGCGCGGTGGGCTTTGGCCAGATCTGCAGGCAGGATTGGGTGCCCACACAAGGATTCAGGAGATGATTAAAAGTAGCCACTTATCTGCCTGTGCATCTCAGGGTAACCACAGCTTCTATAAACATTACTTAATTAACACCTCGAAATGCTCTGGGAAGTGGGTAATGAAGCATTATCGCATTTTTCAGGTGTTTTAATTGACAAGCGGCGAGGCTCAGGGAATAGCTCAAGGCCCCGTTGGGAGCGGAGGTGCGCGGCCACCACCTCCTCCCAGCCCAGCCAACACGCTCCTGCTGCCTCCCCCATCCCCAGAGCCCTTGGCTCCGAGAGACGGTGGTATCACCCCATGCTCTGCTTGTGATCCCGTTATGCCGTGCTCGGCACCCGGAGAGCATCTGGGTCTCGCTGTCTCCTCCATGGCAGGAGACCTCGCCAGCAGCATGCCTCAGAGCCCACGCTGCTCCTGATGGATGGAGAATCCGCCATTCCTGGTCCTGCATGGGCAAGCAGGTCTTGCACAAGGTATGGGGCATGAAGATCCATCGTTACCATGCTCACAAACTGGCACCTCTGCTCCTGCTGTTCTAGGGTGTGCGCAGGCACCCCAAGTCCATCCGATGGCTATGAAAATAAAAAGAACAACTCTCTCGGCCCTGGATACAGTGCCGGTAATGAAGCCCTTAACTGCATCAGCTTTTCTTTTCAGTGCTCTTTAAAAGAGGGGTAATGTGTGAGGAAGATTCAGTCCTGCAAAACCATCCTGGGTGCTTGGGCCCTGCTGGTTGAACCAGGTCAGCCGGATGGGGTGGGATGGCCTGCGGCACTTCTCCGTGGGAGCTCGCAGGACCTCGGGGTGCTGGATCTGGCCCTACCCCCAAGGCCAGGGCAGTTTGAAGACTCTGGTGGTGCAAGTTCAAAAGCTGAACCAGGTGGCTGAGACCCCGGTCGATGGGGATGCCCCAACGGAGGATGCCCCGGGACCCCCTGCAGATGGGGGTGTCCCAGCTTCCACAGGACTGGGAGACCACGTCAGGCTTTTATCCACTGATGTAAGGCTGAAGTCTTGGTTGTCAGTAAATATTTCTCTTTTAAATAGCAGGAGCTGCAGGAAAGGTTCCGCGTGCTTTGAAGACCTGGGGCAACATTGCTGTGTTTGCTGTCAGTCTGCCAAACAAGCTCCCCACCCACCCACAGGACACCTGTGTGGGACACGGTCCCTTTGGCCATGGGTGGCTGTGAGCTGCTGGGACCACGGTGGTGCCTGGTTTGGGGCGAGGGGAGGTTGGGGGCACTTTCATTCACAGGGATCTGCTCCACGAGAGCCGTGCTCACCACTCCGGTCTTGGGCAAGACCTCCTGCTTTGGCTTTCCCTGTATATCCCAAGTGGCTCTGCTTTGGCAGTGACGGAGCACATCTCTGGATGCTGCTTCCCTGCTTTCAAGGCTCCTTTTGGGCAATTGAAGCAATGACAAGGTTTCAGGCATCATGCAGCTAGGGCCTCCCCAGGTCAAGTACAAGTGTGGCAGGAAGAGGGGATGCTTTCTCTTCCCGGCCTCGGCATCTGGTCCTGGCAAGGTTTGGGAGCCAGGTTCCCATCGCTGAGGTGGTATGGGAGCATGCTTGTGGTCTTGGGCAGCTGGAACAAATGAGATGCCTCCAAAAGCCACGGAGAAGCTTTGATGAAAGATGCCAAGGACTAATTCCACTGAATCTCTGTCCTTCGAGAATTCCTGCAGCTCATGTCGAAACAGATGGGAGGTCACACTTACCTCCCCACTTCTGGGGAGGGAAAGTGCCCAATGCCCTCCAGAGCAGCTCTCTCCATCTGAGCTTCAGCCCCACATCATGGACAGGTCCTCTCTTACCAGCTCAGCCCCCCACTGTGCTGTCCACCAAGTGGGACAGCCACAGCCAGGCATTTTTATGGGCTGAGGCATCTCTGCTTGTCTCAAATGCTTGGTGACACATTGGTGTTGGGGACACGTTTCTGCCCAGGCTGGGTTTTTGAATCAATACCACTCCTCAGTGTCCCATACCCTCCACTGAAGCTGTGGGAGGATCTATGGTCATCTCCCCTGCAAGTGCTTTCAGGGCATTCCCCATCAGGGGACTGTCCCAGCAGACGTGACAAGGAGCAGGCGATGGGCACAGTTCAACCCACAGCAACAAAATCCCTGTGCAGGGAGGCAGTGTGCGTGGATGCATCTCCCCCCCTGCAGCAATCCCACCACCACTTCCTTCGATGGGATTTAAAGTAGGGAAGAGGGACGACAGCCCCCAGTAGCATCACACCTCGTGCCTGAGAGCCCGAGCAAGCTCCAGCGTTGCTGAATATTTGCAAAGCCTGCAGGAGCGTATCTGCATGCCCCAGGATGTCCCACGGGGAACAGAATGGGGACAGAGGACCACCTGTCGGAGCTTATCTCCATGCCCCAGGATGTCCCACGGGGAACAGAATGGGGACAGAGGCCCCCCTGTCCCAGCTGCCACAGAGGGGGAAAAGGGAGAAAATTTCTTCTTAGCACTGTGGTCAATTTAGGGTGGGAAACTGGGGGTGAAAGTTATTTACTGCATGAGATGCTGTGTGGGAGGCGGATCAGG
>NW_010524354.1:0-6974 GCF_000687285.1 Phaethon lepturus | reverse complement strand
GCCTGGCGCGGCTCCTCGGGAGACCCACCAAACTTTGTGTCCTCACGTCAAGATCCGAAGCGTCCTCGCGTTCCCCGACTGCCTCAGAGTAGGCTGTGCGCAAAGCTGGATTTCAGTCCGAGTTCACAAACTCTTACCGCCCATCGGGTGAACAAGAAATACGGCAAAAATCCGGTGCAATCGGCTGGGGTATTTACTAATTGAGTTTGTGGCTTGCAACTAATGGCATGCCCACTTTATGCAAAGCTTTTTGTTCCCAGTGAGCAAATATTTTTTCTGATTATCTGAATAACATGTGTACAAGGAGTGATAAAAGCAGTGCAGGTAGCCACACAGAGCGTGGTGGGACAGACTGGCGTGTAGCTGGGACGGTGTAAGTAACACAAAGGAAACACAGAGAGTTACAGAATAAATACAAATATAAATATAGCCGTCACTGAGAAATAACCTTTATTGCTAGCTGTAATTAAAGGGCGAATGGAGACACTTCCTATTAAACACAGCTTGTGAGGGGGGAAAAAACCCTTAGGCAGGATGAGGACAGTTTTCCATGGTCTGGTGGTTGTGTTCACATTCTTTCCACATACAGTCTACTGAAACTGTGAGTATTGCTAATTGAACAAAGTCAATGTGAGAATACAGATAGTATGTGCTAGAAATCAGCACAAACTTTTAAGCTAATGCACTTTACCCATGTCTTCAAAACTGTAGCTGTCACTGTCACTGCTGTTCCCCATCTGCACTGGCTCTCATGCCGTGAGCAGTCCCCCCTGCCGTAACATGACTAATGGTTCACACATGGTCACCCTTTCATCCTCTCCCTGGGGTGAGAAGCATGTGCAGCAAGCACCTCGTTTTTTTAGGGTTGGTTGGGGTGGGTTGGTTGGTTTGGGTTTGGTTTGCTTTTGCTGTTGTTTTTTCTTATTTTAACTAAACTTACATGCTCAGCTGTAGGGGAAAGGCAAGGTCGAAGAATCACTTCTTGTAATCGGGGCAGGCAACAGTGAGCTTTTTAGCTCATGATGAAGTTTGTCCTGTAGTCCTGGACCAGCTTGAGAAGATTGTGCCTGGCGTGGGAATCCTGGGCGCTATGTGCCATAGAAGGAGGGATGAAGAAATCAGGGCCACCCCCACAAAGTCATGCTGAGAGTGCAAGATTAACTAGGAGAAATAATTTTTTGCGAGCAGCGTTTTTAACGACGAGGTAGGGAGTGGGAATGCAGAGCCTGCAGTGAGAGCTGATGGTGCCACATGCACTGAAACGTGAAAATGATAACGTAGAACAATTCAGAACCAGAAAGCAGAAGCTGTGTTTCCTGCCCAGAACAGTTTTTGTAATTAGAATCACAGGAGACCACAGAGGATCCCCCTGTACAACTCCAGACAGTGCAAATCACTGTCCTCCACTACAAGTCTTAACTTTCTTAACCAAGTCCTGTTTTCACGGTTCTGCACCCCAAATGAGTGCCTCTGCAGTTAGTGGAAGTGTGTGCAGGCCTGGTAGGTTGTGTGACTATCTGCAGGTACCTCTCTGCACATGACGTAGTGACCTGTGGGGAAATTCAGCATCGTGGCTTTGCAGATGGAGAACTTTAGCTGTCCTGGGAGACCTTGTTCCAACTTCTGTCAGAAAACTGAACCTAGCATTGCCTGCTTGTTTTCCAGGTCGTGCACTGCTGGTCCTCCTCTTGTCTGCAACGGTCTCTCTCCTGGGTGGGCTGATATTTGGATACGAGCTGGGGATTATCTCCGGTGCACTGCTGCAGTTGCAGATAGACTTTCACCTCAGCTGCTTCAAGCAAGAAGTTCTCGTGAGCGCCCTCCTTATCGGAGCTCTCCTCGCCTCTCTGGTTGGGGGGATCCTCATTGACCGCCATGGACGGAGGAGAGCAATCTTGGTCAGCAACTTGGTCCTGTTGGTTGGCAGCCTTATTCTCACGTTGGCGAGGTCATTTATTGGGCTGGTCATTGGGCGCATGACCGTGGGCTTTGCCATCTCTGTCTCATCCATGGCCTGCTGCATATATGTCTCAGAAATGGTGGCTGCCCATCAGCGAGGGCTGTTGGTGTCTCTCTATGAAGCGGGCATCACAGTAGGCATCCTCCTGTCCTATGCGCTGAATTACATCTTTGCGGACGTGGGTGAGGGATGGAGGTACATGTTTGGACTGGCCATTGCCCCGACAGCCATGCAGTTCCTCAGCATCCTCTTTCTCCCAGTGAACCCCGTTAGATTAAGCTTGTGGGACTCAGACAGCCAGAAGGGCCTCATTCAGTTGCAGAACAGTGAGGACAGAGCAGCAGCAAAGCGGGAGCCCTATAAGGAGAAGCATTACTCGTTTCTTGACCTTTTCAGGACCAGAGACAACATGAGAAGGCGGACTCTGGTGGGCCTGGGACTGGTGCTCTTCCAGCAGTTCACTGGGCAGCCCAATGTGCTGGGCTACGCTTCCAAAATCTTCCATTCAGTGGGGTTCCAGAGCAACTCCTCGGCGATCCTGGCCTCCGTTGGGCTGGGGGCAATAAAGGTGGTGGCCACGCTTGTCGCGATGGCCTTTGCAGACAAGGCTGGCCGAAGAGGGCTCCTCGTGGCTGGCTGCGTGGTGATGGCCATTTCTGTCACCACCATCGGCCTCACCAGCCGCATTGCTCCGCTGGCCATGGCCAGGGACTGCAAGGCAGCCGCAGACCCCAATTCGTCCCACGGCCTCACCCAGCACCCCCTGACACCCGTGTCACCCATCCCACCAGCATCAGGTGCTGTCAAAAGTCAGGCAGGCCCTGGTTTTCCTGCCATGAGGAGCCTTACAAAAGTTTTTGCCAGTACTCAAAGCAGAGAGGTTGTTCCTGATTCTTCCCTCACTCAGAAAAGGGGCTTGGTAGGTCTGTCCAAAAAAGAGACAGCGGAAAGCACAAGCCCTCCTTTCGGTGGTGCTCCCTGGGCAGAACATAGGGTTTTAAATTGGATTACGCTGCTGAGCATGATGGCTTTCGTAAGCGCCTTCTCAATTGGATTTGGACCAAGTAAGTATGGTGTTTATATATCCTTGCACTAACCCAGAGAATAAAACTAGGGCTGATCTTTACACTCTGCTTGAAACGTTCATTATGCATCTGCTTTATCAAGCAACTCAGTGTCTGGGAACTGGAAATAATGTCCCCTTCTGCCCACTGAACCATTTTCTAGCATTGCAGGTCTGTCAGCTATAGGGCTGGTACAGCAGTAGAATAACTGTCTCTTCCATGGTATCACTACCCTTGTAATTTTTTTTTTTTTTTCTGTAAAGCTCATTGCAAAATCAGAGCATCCCACAAGCACTACCTAATCTTCCTAGCACCCTGGTGAGGCTGAAGATAGAAGGCTGAGGACAGAAGGACTGAGGGGCTTCTGCTGTGTGATAAAGTCAGTGCAGAACTGGAACCAGAACCTCTTTGAAAGTTTTGTAGTATCAGTTGGTCTTTTTCTGAAATCATTATTTATTCATCAGGTGAGAATAGAGATTAGTTCTTGCTTCCATGTGAGGTCTACTGTTTTTTGGAATTTATCGCTTTAAATGCCTTGATGGGAGAAAACAGCATCTGACTTAAAAACATAAATGAGCAAGTATCATGGGTTTGACAGTCACGCTGTAAATTATTTCAAGCAAAACAAGCCTGGGATAAGAGAAGCTACTTTAAAATACATATTGCTTTAGCTCTGATTTTAGCCCAAATGCAACGTTGTCTCCTTAATTCTACCCCTTCCTCATTTCTTTACAAAGAGCACATCCTGACAGCAGATACGCCAGACCTTTTCCATCTCCTGTGAGTGTAATGACCAGCTCCCCTGCTTTGTCCTTTGCCCCCCGGGCCGGTCCATTGGTATTGCCTTCCTCCGTGGAGTGCTAACGTGGGAGTTTTGAAGTGTTGTGCCGTGACCCGACTCTGAGATCAATGAGTGTTTGACAGCACCGGCAGCGGGTGCTGGGTGAAGCCAGAGTTTAAAACCCCTACTGAAATCTTCTTTGCCCATTTCCCAAATAAATTGCTGAACCCCTACAACTGTCTTTCTGATCTCTAATCCGTGCAGTGACCTGGCTGGTCCTCAGTGAGATCTACCCTGCTGGGATAAGAGGAAGAGCCTTTGCCTTCTGTAACAGCTTTAACTGGGCCGCTAATTTACTGATCAGCCTCTCCTTCCTGGACCTTATTGGTAAGTGGCCGTCCCCCATCCCTCCCGTCTCCCACAGCTGGTTAGGGAAGGTGGCTACCACAAGCCATTTGGAGATTAAGTGGCATTTTGAACCCCAGGGGCTTGACACTGGAATAGGTGTGACCCTGATGCCTCCAAGAGGAGAAAAATCGGCACCAGCAACACTGGTCTGAGCCCCTCTGCCACCCATTTCATAAAGATCATCCATCCCCCACGGGCCTATGATACTATACTGCTGCAGTGTCAGGAAACCATGGAGTTCGCAGCCTTCACGCCGGTGGCTTTACAAGATTTCTTTCTAGCAGAGCTCTTGGCTGAGGCACTCAGCAGGCACTGCTGGCCCCGGGAGCTCGGCTGCCACCTTCCCTGCCGTGCTAGGGCAGAGCCTGGTGTGAACCGTCCTTCTCCTTTGCCTATTCCCGGTCCAGGCCTTGCAGATAAGGAGCTTTCCTGCCCGTTGGAGGGCTTCCCAAAATAAAATGTCCCAGTCAGGCACCAATGACCACCTTGCAATAAGCAACCAGCTTACTTTGTATCCCATGATGCGACCTACCTCCAATGGACCCTTCATGCTCTTGAATCTCTCTGCAGATGCCATTGGTTTCTCTTGGATGTTTCTTCTCTATGGACTGATGGGCGTGATGGCTGTTGTATTCATTTACCTCTTCGTTCCGGAAACGAAAGGACAGTCCTTAGAGGAGATAGACCAGCAGTTCTCCAGGAAACGGTACATGTGCTGTTGTACCAGCGTGCGTGCTGGCGTTGGGTGCTTCCCACCAGCGGTCCCTGAGGACTGTGGCACGGGGCAGTTCAGGGCGGTTGCAAAGTCCGGCCAGTGCCTCTGAGATTATCTCAGGTTTGCGCAGGCCTGTGGGACGGGGCGTGATTGCTGCAGCGTGGTTCATCAGCAGGTCGCTGCACTGAGCCTTGCGGCCATGCTGCTGGAGGGCACTAGTGACACTCGGGAGGAAAAGGGCTAAAAACCAGGGCTTGTGGGTGCAGGGGGGGAGAGCAGGACCAGAGCGTGGCACAGGCGGGTCAGGACTGCAGGGTCCTTAGAATAATCCTGGACTGATCCTTGTCCTCTGGGGCAGAGACACCTCCTGGCGTACCACAGGCTCCCACCTGGTGATTTCCATGCAGAGCCTGCGATGGGCGAGGGAAGGTGCAGCGGTATGTGTGCCCTTCTGGTTGTGGAGGAGGCGGCAGGGCAAGGATCGCTGGAGCAGAGGGAGGTTGTGCCGGAGCAGACCCCCCGGGCTGCTCCCGGCGAGCAGCTGCTGCAGCTGACCGTCGCCATTGCCCGGCAGGGTGTGGGAAGGAAACGTGTTTAAGCAGAGACGTGGAAGAGGAGCAAGCTGCACACACGCCCAGTACCAGAGAGTGGAGCACGCCAGCGGCACGTGAAACCAGTGACACTCCTGCAGCATCGCCCTGAGGAGAGGAGCAGGCTGTGCCATCCAGACAGTTCTTTTCCATGGCCTTTAACTGGTGACCTCTGCTCAGAGACGGTTCTCACCGCAGTGCCTTAGGTCTTGGGACATGTCAATAGCTGTCCTTTGAGGATCGTAGGTCCCAGGCAGGGAACATGCCCTTCCTTTGATATCTTTTCTTTTTCATGGGTTGTATCTCCTATCATTGAAGAGATTAATTGTTTTGTGTGCAGAAATTAAAGCACGACGTGCTGACAATGCTTTCCATCTGTGCAGATCATTTGTGAGCAAGGTGTATTTTTTAGTTCTTTGAAATACTTGATGTTTTACAGCAGGGACGGCAGTGCAGAAGGAATATGTCAAACACTCAGCAGCGTGCATTAATATTGTCACGCTTTGTCTATGTAGGAGCCTGGAGTCTGAGATGGGAGCTAATGCAGGTGAACGCCCTGTTTCAGTGGAGGCAGAACGAGTGCTAGCTCACGGGCTGCTATTTCCCACAGTGTCAAGGCCCCGCAGCTCACCTGCCTCATCACCCGAGACCCACACTAAATGAGTGTCGAAGTACACAGGGGCTGCATTGCATTCATGGCCAGGGTTTGCATGTACAAAAATGCGTGCAATATTCTGCTGCCTTTTGCAAGTTTTCCACCTCTTACAATTGCACGTTCTTTGATTAATTCACCCCTCTTCCTGACACATATAAACTATAAAAACCCACCCTACTAACACCACCCTCACTCTCCAAACCTTGTGAGAAAGGAGGAGCTAGTATCATGCTGAGCAGCCAGCCTTGCCTCTTTTGAACGAAGTCCCAAAGTGTGGGGTTTTCCACTGAAAATGCAAGTCCTTGGGGACCAGTGACTGCTACACTGAGCCACCTGGTTGGCACCACAGGGACAAACCAAAGGATGTGGCCATGTCACTCAAATAAAAGAAAAGCCACAAAAACACTGGAAAATGATCTGTGCTAGGCTCAGTCCATAGCTGTGAGGTGGCTGCAGTGGAAGTGCTCCCACTGAGCGGCGGTGGTCACCCATGACCTTCTTCGCCCACCTCGGCCTCCCTGCTGCACCTCTGCTGCAGCTGGAATTTGGTGTTTCTGAAGTCCCTCGTTGCACTGCAGATGGTGTCATCTCAAGGCACACAAGGACACCTGTAAGACAGAAAATTGATGCTCCTTTCCTGAAAAAAAGCCTATGAATACCGAGCTGTACCAGGAGTAACTCTGATTTTCTGGGGGGCGGAAAAAGCATCAGTGCTGCCCTAGGAGTTAAAGTCAGCCTCCAGGTTATGGCTGCAGGCTGTGGCCGTTGGTAACAGGGTCGTGTGTTCATCGGGGGATCCCT
>NW_010524353.1:19331-21647 GCF_000687285.1 Phaethon lepturus | reverse complement strand
GCCTCTAGGCTCTCTGTATGGAAATCACGAGCTGATTCGGTGGAAAAATCTCCCTTTTCCTCGCACAGTGGCTCCAGAGTGTGTGCTGAATTTCAACCTGTGTGTGGGAGGAGGAGGCAGCGCCAGCATTTATGGAGCTTCGTGTCCCGTCCCCCCCCTCCCCGGGCCCCCTCCTACATAGGTGCTGTAAGCAGACACGCGCGTTCATAGCTAATAAAAATGTATTTACCTATGTATAGTTCGGCTGAGAGCCTGGTACTGGTAAACTGAAAGCCAGTCCGTGTGAGAAAACAGCCTGCAGATTAACAAGGAGCTTTGGCATCCCTGCATGCGGGTAAGGCAGCCTGGCTGGGCTCACACCAGGCTTCCCGGGATCACCAAGCACAGTGACTATGCGATGTATATGTTGGACAATATGGAGTGACCCCCGGTATTGCACCAGCACTTGTGCATTGCGCTACATGTAGTCTTCAGAAGGGACTGTCATTTCTGTCGAGATTTTTGATCAAGAGGTTTTTATCTCCTCTCAATTATCTCTCTAAGCACTGGTGTGAAGTGTTCATGTACATTTGCCAGTCTGGCAGTTTTATGTTCCCAGAATCTTTTGTGAGAGGTTCAGCAACTGCAGAAACCCAAGATTCCTCTGGCATCACATCGGTTTGTTCCTGTCAGCATCTTTGATCATTTTTATACTAAAGAATTGTGGAGTGATCTGATGTTAGCAATGATTTAGCCTGCTTTGATTTTTTTGTCTTTTCCTTTAGGGAGGAGGGAAGAAAAGGAGCGAAGGAGTGATGCTATGGGTAGTGGAGGAAAAAAATGCAGTGTCCATTTCAAGTGTAGGAGCTGTTAAATATGTAGGCATATGTATGATTCATGATGCAGTTATAAAAACGAAAGGCATACCATCTTGCCTCTTTGCCTCAGAATACACTTTCTCTTACAGCAACAAGTAGCACAGGCTCCTCTCCCCCTCCCCTCTCCCCCTCCCGCCTTCAGCCCACCCTGACAAAATGCCAGTTACAAAGGTCAGCCTGTTTGTGTAAAGATCACTGTGTTTCTTAACAAAGACTGCTGCACATCAAGCCTGCAATGACTATCAAATAGACTTTTGGACTCAATAACAGTACTGTCCATTTTCTAGAACTGATAAAATCCGAGAGAAAACAAAAGACAAAGAGACATAGTGTGTGAATGGGATAGATCAACAGTGCCAGGGTGTGCATGGGCAGCAATTGTAACAGTGGTTGTTACTGCAAATGCTAGCAAGATCCAATGGACCTTTATATATATATGTGTGTGTGCGTGCATTTGAATATATAAAAAGAGACTTGCTGATATGCTAATGGTTTTCTGCTCTTCTCTTTAGGTTTCTTGCTAGCCCTAATGATGTCCTAGACTGAACTTGTTCTGCAACCACTTCACACCAAAGGTAGCTTAAATCAGACGAGGAGAATTCTGAGTCTGACCAACTCCGCCCTCCCAATAAAAGAGAAGAGGTTGACTTCACTAGGCTTTGGCTCAGACCCTTCACAATTAGGTTCAGTTTTCATTTCATAGCATCCAGAGGTACAGTGGACATAGTCTGATCTTTATTTCTCTGTGCTCCCTGCCAGCTCCTTCAATCTAGAGAGCAGTACAGTCAGGTTTCCTCAACTAGTATCACCTCTTCTGGTCCTTTCCCACTTTAAATCGATATTATTCACTTGTCCAATACATGTCCAATACCCAAAGGTTAAAAAAAGCTGCCGTGGAGTAACAACACAGATTTTCCACTGTGGTAAATTCCAAGACCTATTTGCAACGGCAGCTCCATTTTAGCCCTTAAAATAGGCCTGAAGCAGAGCTAAAGTGTTGTAGAGGACTATCATGCCTTTTGTTCAATGTTGTTAATAATCTGTGGCCTTATAATATAATGATACAAAATCTCATCATAGGGCAGAATACTGAAATTGCAAACAACCGAACAAACTGTACTTGAATGGGGCAGGAACTTACACCACCCACTGAAAATGCTAAATCCAAACTTGGGACCCAGTCTTAACCGAGGAGCTGCAGAGCACCATGTGAGAAGGGAGAGGCACATCATATCCTCTGTCCTAAAAGCCTTGTGGCCCTGAATTACAGGTCATTAGATTCCTTTGTCCTGTAAATCTGCATTAAATAGATGTGTATATCTGTGTTGGTAAATGCATCTTTTAACAGCATGTCCCATAATATTATTTTTTTTTACTGCATATAATCAGTCTTTTGACCCTCTTTCTTCCAGAACCTGCTGCATGCTACTCTTTAGCTACTGAAAAATGTAAGTAATTT
>NW_010524353.1:15267-19300 GCF_000687285.1 Phaethon lepturus | reverse complement strand
GTTCAGCAGTTACCCTTAGTTTGCAACAGGCAAACCCATTATGCAAACAATGCTGTCACCTTCTTAAAGTGCCTTCCTTCTCCTAGCTATAATGAATTCTCTGCATGCTACTCTGCTGTAAATTCTCCATCTAAAAATTCCATCCACTACATGTTTTGTCAGGGGAAACTGTACTTGACTTTTGAAACAGTTGGGAGGAGCAAAATGATAACCTACTAAAGTGCCTTGCCCTTAACTGAAATTATGGCAAAGTAATTAAAGTTAGAGCAAAAAGGCTTAAACTTTGGACTGTTTGTGCTCTTACTGTTTTTGCTTGGGTGAGGTTTCTTTTTAGAAGTCTGATTTGAATGTCAAATTTGCATATTCAGCTAGAAAACATAGGGAATGCTTAATTGCCTATGTCCAGTGTTCATATTTTCTTTGAAAATGTGTCATATATTCCTGGGTTTAATTTCTAGTTACTATTTGCAGCCATAAATTGAACTGCATATCTAAACAAGCCCTGTATTTGCTCATTATAGAAACAAATATGCTGTGTTTAGAATTTTGCTTTACACACATACCAGAGAAACATGGAATTGCAGAACAGCCCAGGTTGGAAGGGACCTCAGAAGATCATCCAGCCAACCTTTTGTGGGAAAGTGAGCCTAGGTGAGATTATCTAGCACCCTGTCCAACCACATCTTGAAAACCTCCAGCGGTGGGGACTTTACCACATCCCTGGGGAGGTTGTTCCAGTGAATGATTGTTCCTACTGTAAAAAATTCTTTCTTATGTTGAGATGAAACTTCTCCCAGTGCAATTTGTATCTGTTGCCCCTGTCTTCTCCATGTAGTTCCTTGTGAAGAGAGAGCCTCCATGCTCTTTGTAGCCATCCCGTAAGTACTGGGACACTATGATGAGGTCCCCCCAACCCTTCTCCAGGGAGAAGGTCCCCCTCCTCTTCTTCAGGGAGAAAAGACCTAATTCCTTCAGTATTTCCTGACAGGACAGGTTCTCCAGCCCTTTGATCATCTTTGTGGCCCTCCTTTGGACCCTCTCCAGTCTGTCCACTTTTTTCTTGAATTGTGGGGACCAGAACTGGACACAGTACTCCATGTGCATCATGACAAGCAATGAGTAGAATGGGATGATCGCATATGTATCTCTCTTAGTAATGGCCCTACAGATGCAGCCCAGGATCTGATTTGCCTTTGTTGCTGCAGCAGCACACTGCTGACTCATATTCTGCTTGTTGTCCACCAACAGCATATTTTGACCTATACATTTTTGCTTTAACAGAAATATGATTCACTTGATTAAAATTATATCCGCTGACTTTTTCTTTTCTTGCAGAGGAGATTATTTTTAGGATTTCCCAGCATTTCACTTACAGGGAATGAACTAGTACTGTAGAATTTCTTAAATTTCTCCCCAAATATTAGATCAAAGAAATACAACATTAACAATGATTGCATACTCACTTGCCCTATCCTTTGGCAGCAGAGGACAAACTTAAAGGTTTTTTTTTCAGGCTCTTGCTATCATTAAAACGCCAGTCTTCTGAGATAGAATAGCCTCTTTGAAGAGACCGATGGTATTTTTCTGCTGCTTTCAGAAGATATTAATTGCAGGACATGTAAGCTCACGTGAACTCACTAGACACAGCTAGACACACATATCTAGGAGGGATACAATAGCACTTGAGATGTAGAGGCAAGAACTTCTGTAGGGGTTGGCAATCAACTGCTCCCTTTTCTTGGAAGATCTAAGCCTTTTCTGTAGAATCTTCACAGCTGTTATTATCTGTGCTACGTAGGGTCCTACAAGGCTGTCTCCTTGCACTGCAAATACACACAGCAACTTGAACCAGAAACTATGTCTTTGAAGGAACAGAGGGATTTAATAGCTGTACTGTATAGGCATTGTTTATAATTGTAAATTCTCCTTAGCACATTAAGCAAACGACGACTGCTATCACATAGCCTGATGGGTAAAATCAGATGACTTCTCTAAAGCATTCCCAAGTTTGACAATAGAACTGAAGTGGGCAAAAGAAAATGAAATAATTGTCTTCAAATCCATGGGACAATGACAATAATAATATGCTACAATATTGTTACTGACTTTTTTTTTCTGATTTTTTTTTTAAGTTAAGGCATATTTTGGCCATGTTTCCATGGCCAATGGCCATTAAGGCAAAAATACGGGCTTGGCATTTTTAAAATAACCTCTGATGTATTCAGGTATTCTCTTTTTCTTGCTAGCTGGACTTTAGAAAATCACAAAAGACTGTGCTACTTTCAAGAAAACAAAAAGATAAAGATAATTGTAGAGAAAAAGGTAAAGGAGGTAAATCACGTTGAAGCATTGTGGTGGAGAGTCCTATGCATCCAGTGCCTGGTTTTCTTAGGAGTAATTTCTTCTCAGTGGCTGTACTAGTCCGGTACCAGAAGGAATGTCCTGAGAAAGTAGTGCAATGTGTACTTCCAGTAGTTGCTATGATGGAGATGGAATGGAGGCCTCCATCCCACAAGCACTGACTTTACAAGCAGTGTAAGAAGCACTGACCTAACACTTCAGCAGATTTGTGGAGGAATGGTGGCGTATTCTTAGTGTGTCTGTGTTTAAATACAGAAGCCACACATCTTCTATTGAGCTATCCCCACCTGATTTTAGTGTTGTCACACAGACTTAAGTAAAATCTAGCTGGTAGAGTGTTGTGTTACTTCTGTGTGGTCAGAATTGAGTCCCCTCCAGACTAGCCAAGGTCTTAACACAAAACATCTCTGTCCCAGAGAGGTCAGAGCCTGAAACACATTTGAATTAGTGATGGAGGACAGAAGAAGTACTGAAATTAATAGAAGATTCCTCAAAGCATTTTCTGAGGTGCATGTAAAAGAGCAAGACCCACTTTTAGACAAGATAAGTTTTTGGAAGGGGGATGGAGTCAAATGAAGATCTGTTATATCTGATGCCTGGTACAAAGGCAGACTTACTATAAGTTATAGCAAAAAGAATTCTGTATTCAAGGATCCTGATTAGAATCTATGTACTTTCCCTTCATGTATGTTTGCAGAAGTAAAATATGTGTTTGACAGAATGTATAAAAGAAATTTGTCATGGAATAAAAAGGGAACAACAGACAGGTACCAGTGAAATTCTCAGTTGATGCTTTGCAGTGTCAAGGAATTACATACTAGAAAGGCAGAGTTTTACAGAGTGGTTATGCTGGGAAGAAAAGGGAATGTAGAGAAAGCAATTTGCATTTGGAAAATAGATTATTCTACAGATATTGGTTCAAATTGATAGTCATTCCCTGAATAACATCTGGCGCATTATCTCCATAGATGTGGTTATCTCCCATAGAAATGAGCTGAGCAAAAGATCTGTAGTGAGATCTAAAAATAACCTTTGTTATTATATGTCATTACCTCATAAGAATCAAAATACATGGGCCACTAATGACAATGAACAAGAACAATACAGTTTCTTGAACAGTCTGTTCAATGCATTTCCAATCTCTAGCATGCACTTAAAATACAGCAGTATTACAAGCATTTATCATTTGTCTGGGCCATGGAGTTAATGAGACAGAAGAAGCATGAAGAATTTGGATGGATGAACTCCATTTACCTAATTTCCAACTCAAACATAATGATATGAAAAATAAGTAATATATGTATAAAGTCTTTTTTTTTTTTTAACCGTTCTTGTCTTGCAACAGCTTGGGTTGGGTCATTATGGTGCACAGCAGGTATGTGTTCTCAGCAGCAGCAGCTGTCACTCTTGTAACGTTTCTACTTCTTTCCGACTGGAGGGGGACTGATACTAGGAAGACGTCAGGTTCTCTTCTCAGTCACAAAAGAAGGGAGGCAGCAAAAAAGATGTCTCTTACATCATTTATTTGATTACATTCTCCATTTGTCAAAGCAGTGGAGCACAAAGCCCAAATGTATTTTGTGAAGCACTCTGGAATCTGCTTGGTTTTAAGCACGTGCTTAAAAACTTCAGTAAGCAAGGATGGCTTTGTACCTTTCATAACTCTCTAGCA
>NW_010524353.1:0-15236 GCF_000687285.1 Phaethon lepturus | reverse complement strand
AGCAGGAATTTATACATTTAAGGTGGTGTAAATGTCTTTGCCAGAAAGCCGTATTTTCAGTTGCATTTCTTTAAATGACATGAGGGGAAAGTAAATAAAATCTTAGGACCTGATACAAAAATCATGTGCATCCAGTTTTGAGTTAGCTGTCTTGATTTTGCTCAACCTTAGAAATAACGTTCACTTTTTGGCAGAAATCTCTGACACAGCAGAACAGTCATGTTCTTATTTTGAACATTAGGAGATCAGACATCTGTTTCTTGTTTTTTTCCAGATAAAGACATGAAAAACAACACTGACAAAACGCATTAACATAGGATAATCTCAGTGTCCCCATTAGTTGTGCACTTTACATGGCTAGGAAGAAAAAACCACAGCATAACAATAACACAACCCCAAGGTAATGTTCTCATTGAGCACTGTTTGGACAGTCTAGAGGCAATAGAAGGTCTTCTCAACCAGCTACTGGAGTTCATTAGACAATTCATTGTCAGCCTATGAAGTAATTGACAGTCGCTTTTTTGAGACAATTAAACATTCTTAGAGTCTGAATAAATTTTGTAGCTAAAAGATGACGTGTGTATTAATCCAGATATGGTTGGTATGGAGTTAATCAATCTATACCTCATAACTGTACCTTACAGTTAATGCTCTAATCATTGCCTACTCTTAAGAAATAACCATAGCATGATTATTTTTTTTTTCAGATTCAGTAGTCAGCACTATTTTCTGCCTAGTGCGAAGAATTGCATAAATAGCCAAAAAAACCCCAGTTACAAGTACTTGAAAACATTTACAGTTTCTCTGCTTTCTGAATGAGTAAAACAATTTTCTCTGTATAATTAAAAAATGAGAAAGCAAGGACATCTAACTTGTTCTACTCACAAAAATAAAAGGAATTCTCACACATGAATTTTCCTTTCACAACAGGAGAGAAAAAGATCAGTGAAGTATAACAAAAAAAGCTCTACTGTGGCTGAACACACACAAAAATACGTTATTCACAGAAACATGGAGGCTCTGGTGGCCTTATTTTGCTTCGTGATTTTGCTGTAAAGTATGTATGGGATCAGTGAACCCACTAAGTGTTATGTAGAACCCCTACTGGAGGTGGATAGTAATATTTATTGGTATTTGACATATTAAGTGAAGATAAAGTCTTACGTAATGCAGGTGGAGATTTATTTGGGAACCTAAAAGGCTTTAGCACCTGTTAGTAAGAGCCTGCGGGACCCCACGCGTATGCCGTATGCCGTGGATGTGACTGCAGCGTCCAGCTTGCTTTGGTTGTAGCGGCTTCATCATCCACTTAGGTACAAAACTGGTATAACTGAAGGATCTTATCGTTGCCTTAATCCTCCATCCACATTGCTTGCTATTATCTCTTATCCTTACTAGTTATGCTTTGATCCTAGTGAGGTCGGAACTCTTTTTGGTTCAAGAACTCTGGCTTATTCCAAGTTTGCACACATGGCCCCCGCCAGGCTCCAGCACTGCCTTGTAATACCGTGACAGGACAGCAGAAGGAGAGGAGATGTCACTAATCTGTGCAATGCTATCACATAGACATCAGTTATACCTGTAAGATCAACTATTTATAACTTGGAAATCATTGTATGTGTTTTGTATTTAAAGAATTATTAAAACATGTGAAAAACCAAGCTGGTATGGAAACACATATTTTTCACAAAATCATTGAATGGTTTGGGCTGGAAGGGACCTTTGGAGGCCATCTAGTCCAATCCCCTGCAGGGACATCTTCAACTAGATCAGGCTGCTCAGAGCCCTGTTCAGCCTGACCTGGGATGTTTCCAGGGATGGGGCATCTACCACCTCTCTGGGCAACCCGGGCCAGGGGTTCGTAACCTCAGCACAATAAGGTTGTAAAATTGTTCCCAATTTGCTTGCAAATTAGAAGTAATCCAAAACATACAAAGTTTTAATTAGAACAATTTCTGTGACAAAATTAGCTAATAGATCAGACACTTGATCATTTCAGTTGTCAATGGATATTTGGGTTACTGAATACTTCTTTTTCTGAAACACACGAGGCAGACATTTTTTGCTGGATCAGATCCTCTGTACCCTGCTTTGCAGATTGCTGGCTGACTGAAGTAAGCCCACTAACTAAATTTCACTCTAGATCTGAGAAAATTTGCTCTGTTTCATCTTCACTTTCTACAGGTCAACTTCTGACAAAATTTACCAGGCAGTTAAACACTTTAATTGTCAGTTAAACACTGACAATTTGCAATCAGCTTCAATTGTAAATATATTTAAAGGACTGCATTTTAACTGCATATAATATAAACTTGCCATTAAACTAAAAAACCCATGTAGAGTCAAATCTTCCAGTTCTTCAAAAATGCCTCATTCATAATAATAACAAGCTCCTTTAATTTTTAGAAGCCTGTGAAGAGATGAACTCAGCAACATGTACTGATGGTCACCAGATCTTAGTTTTTTTTCAAATGATAAATGTTTCTACACAAATGTAAAATAAATGTCTTTCAAGTACTTTTTAACATCTCATTCTTTCAGCATTTTGTCCATCTCGTGTTTGCCTGTAGATGATCTTATTCTTCAAGGTACCAGATGCAACAGTTGATTAAAAGGTGCCCAGTAAATAGAGTAATATTTTATGCTTGTCACAGGTAATTGTGGTGCACTTTACAGTGGCTTAGTTAAACAGTTTCTCTTCCTGTAGGGCCATAAAGCTGGCAAGCAGCAAAGCAGAACTCTTCTGCAAAGTTTGCCAATGTATCCACTGTTTATAATAATACTGGGAGTATTTTCCATTCTCAAATCAGCAACTGGAACAATGAAGTCATTTTAAGTTATGTTGTTTCTTAATGTGCTCGTTGCACAGTAATTACTGTATCATCACCTGCAACATCTTGCAGTGCTGGAAAATTAAAACCATTATCCTAACAAGTTTTCTATAGGATTTTTCATTCAAGTTAGTTAAAGGACATGCAGAGTGATCCTTCTAGCTTATTCATGAAAATCTACTTCTACACCCAAAGTTATTCTCATCTTACTCAGACACGCTCCATTATTGTATAAAGAATCCTCTACCAAAACCTGTCACTGCAATGACTGATGTCTCTGGCCAGTCTTAGAAGCGGTCTTATTTTGGTCACAGAAAACCTTTCCTGCAGGTAAGTAGATAAGCTCTCCTTCTCCTCAACAATCACAAATACTTAAGCTTCAGTCTCTAAGTAGCTTGAGAAAAGTTTCTTTAAAACTTTTTCTGATTATGCATCATCATTAAGGTAGGATTTCTAAGTACATTCACAATGACTCTTAACCGTTGAAGCAGGTAGAAATTGTACATGAACCATGCTGAAAGTGCTGGCCTCCTGGAATAGAGGTAACTTATAGTTGTGGTGGGTTGGGGGGCTGCCAGATGCCCACCCAGCCACTGTCTCACTCTCCCCCCTCCCCCCAACAGGACAGGCAGACAAAATAAGGTGAAGAAGCATGTGGGTTGAGATAAGGACAGGGAGGTCACTTACCAGTTACTGTCATGGGCCAAAGATACTCATCTTGGGGAAAATTAATTTAGTTTGTTGCCAGCTGAGTTAGGAGATCAGAAACAAAGATGGAAAATTAAACCAGCACCTTCTCCCCCTGCTTTTCCCCAGACTCAACTTCACTCCTTCATTCCCAGCTCCTCTACCTCCTCCCCAACCCCTGAGCAGCACAGGAGGATGGGCAATGGGGGCTGTGGTCAACCCATAACCACTCCTCTTTGCTGCTCCTTCCTGCTCACGCTTTTCCCCTGCTCCACCGTGATCTTCTCCACAGGCTGCAAGGGAATGTCTGCTCTGGCTCCTGGAGCCCCTCCTGCCCCTTCTTCTTCACTGACCTTGGTGTCTGCAGGGCAGTCTCACACTTTTCTCCCTCACTCCTCTGTCTGTCCAGATTTCTTGCCCTTTCTTAAATACATTTCCACTGAGGCACCACCAGCGTTGCTGACAGGCAGCTTTGTCTATGCCTTTTCTTTGAAGGAAGAGGGAAGAGGAAAGCAGAAGGGAAATTAGTTTTCCAGATGAACTTACAGCTAGATGAAGAGAGACCTTTGCTCAGTTCAGATGTTGAGTTTACCTAGTGCTTCTCTTAACACTTACCTGTGTGTTTATCTTTGCTCAGGTGCTTATATGCTGTCTTGAATAGAAATAGATCCAAAAATATGCCTGAGTGCTTTCCTGAGCCATGGCCAAAATCTATACGTAAATGAAAGAGAGTCTGTTCTAGTTTATTTTAAAGATATTATTGGGAAAAAAAAATTGGCAAGCACATTCCATAAGTTGTCAAGGTAGGCAATGAACTAAATACAAAGTCAAGAGAGAAGAGACCCTCTTCTTTGTATGCCAGCTTCTTCAGCTCTCACTATAAGAGGCACAGCTGAATTTTCCCTAGGACTATATCAGCTTTGCTAATTTGCCTCTATTCTGAAATCCTTATGAAAGAAAGATCAGCATAAGAGTACAAGATAATTTCTGTCCAGTGCCAAAGTACAGTGAAACTACAAGGAAATCACAAGGCAATTACTATAAGGATAAAGGACCAAATACTCAGAGGGCAGTTACAGTAAAAATGTACAAATGTATTGCAGCATGGTATACTGAAAAAGATACAAAACCGTTTCAAGTTTCTTTCCCAGTCTGCTTTTGAGAGAGGGAGGTGCACCAGAGAGTACATGACTTGAAAACTTAGTCTTTTCCCTTTGCGTGTGAATCACAGCAGTTTGGATAGTTTGGGGGTTTGGGGAGGTAGTAGTTAAGAATGTTTTAAGTTCAGGCTGGAGAGTAACTTCCACTCCTTGTTTAAAAAAAAGCAAACACTACCAATAAATAAGTATTTCAAAAAAGAGAGGAGAAAAGTACAGAGCCTTGTACCCATACAGTGGATGGTCTGCTTTGGCATACATTGGCAATACAACGTGGAAAATTATGCCTTGACCTCAGCAAATTTCCTCTACAGTATGGGGTTTAGAACCATCTTAATAGTGCCTATATTAATTCACATTTTTCACACTTCATGTAAACAGGATATAGAATTATATTTAAGATAGCTGTTCTCAAATTATCTTTTTGGCTGGATTTATAACCCCATTTGCAGTCACACTTCCAGAAGCATAATTTCTAGTTTGGGAACTGTTGGTCCAAGGTAAAGACCAGATGGTCTCTGTCTTGACAGAGTTTAGACTCAGAAGAGCACAAGCTTGGTTCAGTACAATGGTGCTCAAATGGCATGTGGTGCTGCTTCACTCCATTTGAGGGGCTGGGGCCATAATTCTCTGTGGCAACCTGGGTCTGAACAGAACCACAAAATGACAAATACCTCTGAGCTTCAAGTGCAGGCTCAAGATTTAGAGATGCAGTACGTACTGCTTTCAGCTATATAGAAGTAAAGTCATGCTGTGACTGACAGATCATAGCCAGCAAAGGCATTAAATCTGTCTTCCAACATCCCTTCAGTAGTCATTGTTGGACTCATGGTTTGGAGACACCTGAATCCCAAACTAGTGCCCCATTTAGGGTTGGAAGGTCCTTTAATGTCAAAAAGATGTAGTGCAACCAGAGGATCTGTAGAATGAAGGAGTTACTGTTAAGGACCTGAAAGACTCATCATGTGTGTTTCAGGTCCATAGCTTTTATCTAAAGCTTCCTTGAAGTCCCAGCTTTGGTTATAATGTGCTATTATTTTGAGGTTTCCCAACTCAGAGTACCTGAGACTATAAGAGGCCAATGTCACAGTTCCTAAGAATGACATTGAGTAGCATGACACTCAGCAGGTGTGTGAACTAACGGAATATGGCATGAAGACATGTACTTAGTATGGCATGAAGACATGTACTTACTTAGTCAACGTGTCAGTGTTTGTGGTTGGTACAGTTTGCAGTGACCTGGCTCAGACCTGGGTCAATTATACCCAGGTTCCTTCTGGGAGGATTTAGCAGAAGATTCCTCTCTGCAAGGCAGCAGGCAATGAACAGCAGGCAGTGAACAGCAGGCAAGCAGCATTGACAGTCAGGAGACAGGGACTCTGGAAAAAAACAAGGAACAAACCAAAATGACAGGAGTTACCATGACACTCATGATTTTAATTTCACTCGCTGTATTTTTTAAACAAATGTGTTCTCCAAAGCTTTTTTTTTTTTTCCTTAAACAGCAATATCATCTTTCTAGTCACAGAGACAATTTCTAGAAGTTATGGAAATGTTTTAACCACTTCACTTCTCATCTCCATCCGGAAAGGATTTGATCCTGAAGTAAAAGCATATAAGCACGTTACATAGCTGTTGTAAGCTGAACACAACAAGCTGTTCCCCATTTTCTTCAGTCTTTTGGTTTTGCTGTAGACAGTTTCATAGCCCAAAGTTTAGAACATGTAATGGAGCCTGCACATTACATTACACTGGACTTCAATAAGGTTAAAACCACAGTGCTGTTTGTTACGCAAATATTTTTCTCAGACTAGTTGGTTGGATCAATTTCAACATTACAATTATTTTTCTCCTCGTTAATAGTATAACTTCACAAGTAATACCCTTCAGTAATCTTGTAGTATTCCCTGTGCTACACTATAAGAACCATCTGCCCATCTTGAATAAGCTTAGGATCATTTTTCCCAAGTTTCTTGTCCAAACATTTCTACCATGAGTAGGTTGTTCATTAGGATTAGTTGCTTTGGGAGAAATGAGACAGCAGAGTAGAAACTGAGGCTTCTTGCGGGGAGCTGGCTGTACAGGAAATACTTATTATAAAAGAAGTAAAAGTGTCACAAACAGTAATAGTTTCTTTGCAATGGGTGTTTTGTCTCCATCTTTAGCAAATGTGTAACTACTCAGATTTCCCTTCTGATGTGAAATACCTGTGCTTTTTTTCTAAACCAGGTAGACCTATATATACCTGTATAGACCTGTTAGCGTCTGTATTAACAGAATAAGAAGGCAATAATTTCCTTCATGTTATCATTTCTCAAAAGAATTATTAGAAACATAAGATAGACAAATTCTGTATTCCAGTCACTATAATTATATCTTTGACTCACACAACTATGTATTTTACTTGACTTGACTTTCATGGTAGTTGCTTTCATTAATGAAATCAAGGCTAAAACATGTGTTTGTGCTGCAACCTGCTACTGGAGAAAAAAACTTCAGCTACTACCAGGAAGACGTTTTTGCCAAGTACAACGGACAAAGTCACCTAAGCTCTTGTCTCTGCTATTAACAGTTCCACATAAAAAGCAGCTGTTTGTTTATTTTAAAAGATCAGTTTATTTGTAAACTGATAAAGGGTGCAGATTGTCAATTAAAATGAAGAGTTTTGTAAGGAACCCAGGTAAACAGATTCTCTATTACACATCAACATTAAGGTAATGCGATAATTCTTAAAGGGTATGAAAATTAATATATAGGACATACATGCTACAGGAATTGTAGGAAAAATTAGAATGGGAAAAGCACAGCAATCTAACCCACTAAATCTGCAATTTGTGTACTTGCATGTGTTATTTTAGACATTCAGCTATCTCAAGAAATTAACAGAGACTGAGTTAGAAATTTGTTATTTCAGCTGACAGATCCAGCAGCTCATAAAATTCAGCCATGAAGAGAGAAGAAAATAAAAGACCCACAGTTAAAGATAGAAGGCCTTTGTAATGAATGTCTTATCTCCATCCTCAGCAAAAATAGTTGAGTTTTTTTTCTTGATCACAGGTTAATAAAAGTGTAGTGGATACAATCCTGCACTGGTATTATATCAGATAATCGACTTTGACAGAAGTACATGGATAAAACCAACTAAGCATCTGGCCCACTCGAGGTACTGAAATAGAAATCTTGAAAACCATACCAATTTAAATTCACTAAAACATTTAGATTAGCATGGGATCAGTGTGCTGAACAGTATGGCAAAAGCTCAGCTTTACGTAAAAGTGTTATGAGTTGAAACTAGATATTTAAACTTATTCACCACTTTGTAACCCAATACATATGAATTTACCATTAGTAGTGAAAAAAAAGACCTTTACTAGTAAAAGCCTCAGACAGACCCCAAGACTGAGGAGAATGAAACCTTTGCCATAGGCCTCATAATCTTCCCAGAAAATGTCTCAGGGTGATAATTGCACATGGTAAACCTCCCCTTCCCCAACCCTTGAGGAAGACCAGAGCTGTCAACCCCAGGATAGAGGAACGTTGTAAGGCTAGGCATAGCACTAAAGCGAAGCAGTAGGTACTAGGAACATCTTTTTCTGTATAATAATTTTCATTGTATTATTAATGAGGATTTTTTCTGCAGCAAGTAGAAAATTTGGGTTATTAGGCAGTTAAAAGATTCATACAACTAAAACCAGAACTTGGTGTCATCTATGGAGCTTTTCTTCATGCGTACAACATCTTGATTGTTAAGGTTTTGTCAGCAGTCTGAGCTCCATGATGGGAACAAACCTCCTAGGACTGCTCTTGGGGTGGAATCTTAGAGCAACTGAGGCCTTTGAAAAGGAGTACAGAACACTGCCCAGCCAATGTGCATTTTTCCTTTCCTGCAGGTAATTCACCCAAGCTAAGCAACAGGAACTGCTGTGATTAGGCTCATCATGCAAGAGTAACAACATGCTAGAAGGGACAACAGACATCCTGATTCAAGGGTAACAAGGTCTAGATTAGACTTTTATTCTCCATGACTACTTATTGCAGAAAGGAATCCATAACCATGGGGTCTTCTTGATGTTAAACGTATTTCTAGAACATTTCAGTGGATGAGTTGAGTACATGGCACTCTTTTTTTTGTGCTTTGTATAGCGGTTGAGCCACTGTTACGAGGCTAATGAGCTTGGCACTTTGAAAGGTTTTATTTTTTTATTGTTGCCATGTTTTTAAGTCAGTGACACAATGCTTAATGCCACAGCACTAGGCTCTTGCTTTTAGGTGAGGTACCTTCTAATTATGTTTTTAGCTATCGTCCCAGACTTATGACAATGCTTCATATTCTTAAGTGCAACAGCTTTTCAGTGTGGTCGATGATAACTACATGATTGTATGGCCAAATAAATAAAAACTAGCTTCTCATCATTTATA
Organism: Phaethon lepturus; assembly: GCF_000687285.1. Taxonomy (NCBI): domain Eukaryota; kingdom Metazoa; phylum Chordata; class Aves; order Phaethontiformes; family Phaethontidae; genus Phaethon; species Phaethon lepturus. The sequence continues at coordinate 6,142 of NW_010524353.1, read as the reverse complement.
TTAAAACTGTTTTTACAGCGGTAGCTCAGAACACTACATCTGGCAGTAGTGTTTCTTTAATGCTCTAGGCCACTACTGCAGAACAGTCTTATTTTTATAAGCTTGATGGAAAGATTAGGTGTCAAATTTAATAAACCCTTTGGCTCTCTTTCTATTATTCTATGCCATGGGTCACCTCTGCTTTGAAGTAGAATATTTTTTCTTTTGCTCCTGGCAATAATCCAAATATATAAACCACCATATATTATTTGATATAATTTGCATTGATTGGCAGGTTTAAAGCTAACCTGTATTAATGAATTTCTGAGTATGTAATATAAGTGATTCAGACAGATGAGGGTAACAATCTTATTAGTAAAGTATAGGGAAAGCTGTATTTGGATGAACAAAAATTTAATTTCTTCTGTGCTGAAAGATTTTAAAACCTGGGTACGACTCCAGGTTTAAGGAAAACGATTCAAATATTTTTGCTAATAATCAAAAGTACTCAGTAAACTGACTAGCCGGTGCCTGTACATCTTTTCTGAGAACAGTCTCTTTCCGTCACTTACACAAGCCCTTCAGATGAGATTATATTCAAGTTGAGCTGCATAGCAATCCTTGGTTTGTATGGTGATGCTGGCTTCTATAAAATGTTTATTAGTCCAAGACTGAAATGTCTCAGTGGGAAGGTACTGGCTCTGACCAAATTGCACAATGAAAGATCTTGGAGGAGCTCCCTGTATGACTTCATGATTAGAAAATAATTAATAGCTTGGTAGCCGGATAGGCATCAGGGCTATACGAAATTATATTTAAGCCTGTAGTCTTAATTAGGTAGAACAGAGACATGGGTCTCATTTGCAGTCTGGGTGACCAGATTACTAGCCTGTTAACTACTTACTTTTCCCCTTACCCCCCAAGAGGTTGTGGCTTCATCTAAGGGCTGAACAAACTCAGGAAATCTCCATATTTTTTTTTAGGGTACAGTGCTTCATACATAGCTTGGAGGGTTATGTGGGATAATCGTTCAAAAAGAATGAATGACCTTGACATGGGATGTGAAATTGAAATTGGTCCTGACCAAGTTTAAGTGGAATGCAAAATTATCACATGGCATTTCTTGAAAATATTAAAGAAAACATGATAATTCTTTGAAAAACTCTCCAGAAGAAGCGACGCTTAAGTCTTGTAGTGTGTAGATGTTGCTCTGAACTCTTAGAGATTGTCATGGCTGGCTTTGTTTTTATGAAAATGGCATGACCTATTTGTAACCAGGCATGAATGAGTAGGAGTAAAACACTGTAATAGGCCAGGCCTAGTGAAAGGACAAACTTCCTAGGGTTAAGAAATAAGTGGAAAGTCGAAAAACAAGAATATCCTCCAGGTAGTACATTAAAACAGTTCTTTGGGTTTGGGTAGTTTTTTGGAAGAAAAGCTGGCTGGAAAAGAGAATCAGGGGACAGAGCATAATGAAAATGCTTTCAGTCTCTCACAACAGTCTAGTTTGTCTTAAGCATCTCTACAAGTGTTTGGAAAATAAGGTGGGATGAGAGGAAAGCTGATGATTTTTGTTAATTAACCATTTGTTGAAATTCAAAATATCAACCATCTATTCTTCATAATTTCTAGGATAAGAATGACTTGCTCAAAGAGGGAGTCATATTTGCCCCTTGGGGTTCCTGTATTCATCATCAGTGTCCCTGTTCACTGTCCTTTGCTTTACTTAAAGAATCAGAGGAAAGGAATCGGTTTCTCATGAAACAGAAAAAAGTATTTTTGTTTCCTGGCAAAAACTTGAATAATACATACCACTTACAAAAGTCTCTATAGCCTGAGAGTTGAGCAAGGTCAGAAGACACTTAGACAGCAAATGTGCCTCTGACCCCATTACTTATAATGATGCAGTATTTTATGTACAGCTTTTTTATTCTCAATTACATGTTTCATCCACCAAGCTAAACCTGAATTTAAACTTGCCCATCTTACACTGTTGCCTACAGTTTCACAGACTTGATTCTAGATAAGGTGAAACTTTCCTACATGTTTAAAAAAAAAAAAAAGGGAATGTGATAATGGAGTGCAGGTGGAGCTCATTTGGAGTAATGAGGTTCTGAATGAATGCTTTGCAAACAGAACACTTTTCGTGACCTAACAGCTCAGCCAGTTCGTATGCTGTTCCTAAATGGTTTGTTTTGTTTTGTTTTGTTTTGTTTTGTTTTGTTTTGTTTTGTTTTGTTTTGTTTTGTTTTGTTTTGTTTTGTTTTGTTTTGTTTTGTTTTGTTTTGTTTTGTTCCTCTGAACTCAGGTGGAAATGAAGATTTCTTCTGGTGATGTTGGTGCTTCAGAAAGGGAGGTACAAATTGTCAGGCTACTATTTAAACAGGACGATTCATTTATTCTCCCTTTTTGTGCTTGAGCTGCTCTTGCTTCCTGCCTACCCCTTCAGTCAGAGGGACTGAAACCATACTGACAAGCGAATGAGCTTGGGAACTGGAATTTTTAAAATTATTTTAGGCACTCAAATAACAAACAGTCACTCAATTCTGTCATGCCATGGTGGCTACAGGGCTGCTCACAGGGCTTTTTAACACAGTGTTCAGGGAGCTCATGTTCAGAGTTCAGCTTGTACAGAGTATTACTTAAATCTGTAGTTGGTATCCTTCTATTTAAGAAAATATCCTGTGAGGAGGGGAACAAAAATGTTGTGATAGCTCCTGTGTATAGAAATTTAAACTGTACAGGACACAGAATGCTATATGGAGCACAAGCACAGGCGCTCTAGCAGGTCTCCTTTATTCAGCACACTCTGTCAACTAGTTTTTGAGCTTGTAAAAATACTGTGGACTTCATACCTCTGGCACTACTTGGTCTAATAAGGCCCCGTATTAGCTATAAAATATTTATATTCTGTATTACTGGATACAGAATACATTCCCAAACATCCCTAGCCACTTGGTTTCTGAGTCATGGGCTGAAGTGACTCATCATATTTCCCTGAATGCAAAAAGGGGCGGCAGGGGGAGGGAAAGAGTATAAAATGCAGAAACAGCATTTGCAGTTTTTCTTGCCATTCTAAGGAAGCAATCATCCTGCAAAGCATCCCTACGCCATGGTCCGAAATTCCGGTCTGATTCAATAGGACATGATTATCCTTTGTATAAGGAAAAGTGGAGATGGCGACCAGAACCACATGATGCAAATTGTACAGCACAAATAAGGATTCTCATCTACAAAACAGAGCAGTAGGAAGACCTGAGAGTGATTAAGGATAATGTGTTAGCCATCTGCACAATGTCTGGTAGGAGCAAGAAGGTAAACAAAGTCTTGGCATGTATTATGTCTCTAGAAGTGAAATGTATAAATCAGAAGTTAAATATTCACATATAAAAAATAGCAAAACCTCATTTGGAATACTCTGAGCTTTTCTTTTTAGGATATTATACGAATACTATATGAAGCTGGAAAAGATCAAAAAGCTGCGACAGAAGGTGCTTAGACTAACAGTGGAAACAAAGGAAACGCTTCATAAGGAATGAGAAGTCCAACTCTGTCAGTATGCACAAGAGAAACTGAGACCTTGGGAAAAAATCTAGGATCTAAAATACCCTAAAAGGGGGAGACAGATGCCAGTGTAAGGAATTTAAATACAATAACAGCTAATTGAAAAAAAAAACATGTAAGAGTTTAAATGAAGGTAGAGATTAGTAGCCTGAAGTAATTTGGACAGAATTAGGACATGCACAAATAGCTGTTGCATGCTGTAAAATAAAGAAGATTGTGCATCAATTCAAAGTAGTAGTTAGCTAACTTATCATAGCCCAGTTGTGCCTGTGAAAGAACTTTAGGAAAGTAAACAAATTTATCTTGTAGATAACCTATCTATGTTAACGCGTTCGAAAGTGATTGGTCTTCTCTGGAATGGATTTGATTTAGCTTTGGTGATGCAGACTGTGCATGTGACATAATCTGCAGTTCAAGAGTAAAATCCATCCCTAACAAAAAAATTTAAGACCTGTTTTCCAAGATGGGTTTGCAGTAAAACTTAATGAAAGGGATAATGATGACAGGGAAGGAATAGTTGAACTTTACAAGGTGGGATACAAAAGTAAACTTGTGGAACCTCTATGCAAAGATTTATGGCACAGAGATAGTCCCAAAGCAAAGAATCTTAATTCTATATAGACTACTTTTCTCTAGCTGCTGCTGCAAATAACAAGACTATCTTGACAGAAAAATCTACTTTTTTTTTAGGAGAGCTCAGAGCCATTAGAGCTTTTGCAAGGGAAACAGGTGGAGATCTGCCCTCTCTTTTAAGAGGAATTAATTCCCAAATGGAGTACTTTCTTACTTTTCTTCTCAGGTCTTAAAATTTCTAATCCAAGGTCAGTAACTAGTGGAAAAAGGGTTAAGGAAAAGGGATGGAATAAAAGCTTCCTGTTCTCAGCAATAAAGAGCACTCTGAGAAAAGGCAAGGGTAGATTGCTGTTTTCCTCTGGCCGAGTTTATCTGGGCAGAGCTGGCTCTCAGCTTTGCAGCGCTGTTGGCAAATTTTGCAGAAATAGTAGAGGAGGTTCTGGACAGGATGAGGGAAGCAGAAGGGCAGCATTTTCCCTTTTCTTTACATAACTGTTGTCCCTTTGAGTCTCAGAGTAGACTGTCCCTTGAAACACTACCCCTACAAAACACAACCCCCCATGTAGCAGCAGAGGAAGCAGTAGTTAGATGTTGAAGCTACAACAGCTGATTCCTGGCACCAGGGAGTACTGTCAACTGTTTTAACTATTTGCAGGTAAATTGATACTCTCTGGACTTGTCTTACCATCTTGCATGTAAATTGTTATCTTTTGTGAAGTTCTGATGTACACCTTTTTCTTGTATGTATGTTTGAAATACATACCTAAATCTGGGCATAACCCACAAAAGACAGCTTTATGGTTAAGGCAGTAGGAAGCCTCAGGTCCAGTCCACTTGAAATACTGCCCACGTAAATGGAAAAAGAAAAGCTTGATCTTTTGTTGGATTTATAGAATAAACACATCATTTAAGGGATGGGGGGGGTGAAGATTAGAAAGAAAATGTGGAATTCCCAAAGTGATTGTCTCTGATGGTTTCTGATATCTTGCCTTTGCAAAGGCATTGTGGGGGAAAGAAAAGTTGAGATTTTAAGATGAAAGCAACGATTAAATATTTTGCACAACATAACTGTAAAAAAGGTGTATCTGAGATTGTAGCTTGTCAGACAAAGCCAGGTCTCCTGAGACTTTAACATCCCTATGCAGAATACAGGAACTCATTTTATTTTTACGTATTAAATTTGTTGTTATGTCCATAGTGTTATATTTTCTACTAGAAAACAAATGTGATCAGCATCAGTAAGAGGAATTACCATCTGCTACAAAAACGAAATGTAGGCCATAAGATCATAAAGCAATCTTTTAATAAGTGAGATCTATTTATGTATCAATAGATGTTAATGTATGCTAACAAGGTGAGGGAGAGACACAGATTATGAAGACTAAAGCCTCAAGACTTGCACTACTTACTGATCAAAATTAGGACCCTCCGTTATCAGACTATATGTACAAATTTTCACTTCACTTTAAAGATGAAATTATGTTCCTACCTAAATCAATAGCAAATAATGTTTCCCTGCCAAAGCTGTAATGGCCACTGCCAAATAAATATTCAGCTGTTACTGGGGAAGTCTTCCATTAACTGCATCATCTGTGTTCCCACTCAGTAGTCAGAAGGAGGGTTATAGCTTACATGTGTAGAACTCGAAGGCTACAGAGGTTTGGAAAGTGTCATGGTTTAACCTCAGTTGTCAACTAAGCACCACACAACTGCTCGCTCACTCTGCCTCCAGGTAGAGGGAGAATCAGAAGGCTAAAAAGTGAGAAAACAGAGTTTACAATTAAAAATAAAAAAAAAAAAATCCAACTCTAAGCTTTATGAAAACTAGATTTTTTTTCTTTTTCTGCCTTATAGGACCTATATTTTTAAACCCAGAAATGGAACCACAATCCTCCCATTGCTGACAGAAATTAATTTCAGATCATGACCAGATAATTAGATTCCCAGATGACCAGACATTATTTAAAGTACTTTCTGATTTTTAAGCAATTTTAACTGCTGCAAGTATAACACGGCAGAGAGGAAA
>NW_010524352.1:27217-62674 GCF_000687285.1 Phaethon lepturus | reverse complement strand
GTTCAAAAAACGTGTGGATGTGGCACTTCAAAATATGGTTTAATGGGCATGGTGGTGTTGGTTAACAGTTGGACTTGATGATCTTAAAAGTCTGTTCAAGCCTTAATGATTCTATGATTCTATTCTATGATTCTGTTCATCTCACATTCGTAATGACATGCCTAGCTTCCTTATACAAGGCAAGAACACAAGGCTGGCCTGAGAATAAGAATACAAGAATACAAGGGACAAGAATACAAGGCTGGCCTGAGAGGTTACCTAGGAAAAGGCATAACATACACAAGATACATTATATCCTTCAGCCTTGACTTCCACCTCCCTCCCATGACATTCACTTTCTCCCATAATTTCCAAGTCCAGTTAAGCAAATCACAATAATCAATTATGGTCTATGAAATTTTTTGACTGTGACCTTCCTTTTGTGTATGTGTTGCTTCCTATTAGCTAATGCCACACAATTAATTTCTTCTTGATATTCCTTTTGTGCTCAACAAGTGGTCATAGCTGTGGCCAACCCATCTTTTCAGTGTAAACCTTCTTGCTCTAACATGGGAATGAAATCACTACAGATATATTATTTCTCGGAACAGGATATTTCATTTGCATAAAATATTCTACACTTGACACAGTGCCAGGAAGAAACACCTAATGTCCATTCTTCATTGTGCTCTTGCTGTGGCCTTAGGAACAGAAGGAATCACCATATTAGACTCACACCTATTACTCCCGAGTTCCTCACTTCTTAGTCCCATCTCTGATTTACACTCCCATGACTCTTTGAGAGCCCTGTCAAGGCAGTGACCAAGATAATGGACAAAAGGGAATTTCTTACATGATGTAATTTCACATTAAACAGGATGGTTCACAGGTTGTAATGGAAGGTCAACAGCAGATATTCTAACCCCTAAATTGGTTGGAAAAAAATGGTTATTTGAATCAAAACTTAAATAAAGCTCTATATGAGCCAAGGTAGCTGAAGGGAAGTATCTCCCTGTGTGTTCGTGATATGCCTGGTCTAATAACTTCAAAGGAAGGTAGATCCCATCCTCGTTCATTTTCTTAACATTGGGATTTACTGGCAGGGATCAGTACTAACACTGTCTTCAAATATACAGTATCTCTTTTTACTTTTAAGTTGGATGGCTATATTCCAAAGTAAAAAAAAAATATCTAAAAGTCATTAGTCCAATGGGAATGCAGAAAATGTACATTTTGGAGACAGATCAACCTGTTAAGCAAGAAAAGGAGACCAAGAAGAAATTAATTAATTGAATGGATTCATGAGTCCCTCATTTGTTATTAATAAAGCACTGAAGAAGAAAGTGTTGATGAGACACAGTCATTCACCTTGGATCAGTATGCAAAGGGAAATTTCACCCCACTGCAGACAGATATCAAGGCCATATGCACAGCTTTATGTACTGAGTTATGGATGTTACAATAAATGGCAGAGTCAACATCATGTATGTGTACTTTGCCTACAGATGAATTTCACCCTAAAAAAACAATGAGGCAGATTTCAGAGAAGAGAGCTGATTTAATACAACGTATAGCATGTGGTCATTAATGGACTTTTAGATATTCCCAAAGATAACCAGCCCTATAAAGGTTTTTAAGTAATTCTTAACATTATTTTCATATACTTCAAAGGCAATCAGTCTTTATTTCTATATTTCTCCATCTTATAGAGCTATATACATCTTAGAATATTGCAGAATTACATATACACACTACCTTCTGCTTTCATGGGCAGAAGTACCCTGTGGTAGTGACAACCACAGCATTAGCCTTTCCTTTTTCAGAAGTTAAATGCCTTCCAAGTGAGCTCTTATGTTCGCCTTTTTATGTTCTTTCTGCTTTACAGATGTATTCTGTTATTTATAGCACTCTGACTGTTCTTCTTTTATTACCAAATAATATTACCAAAATGAATTTGATTTTAGCCATTTTATGGGGTAGGCAAAGCCTGCTCCTACACAATGGTGTCCACCCGCAAGACCTGCTGCTGTCCATCCTCTGAAAAAAATAGAAGATATAATTTATTGTTTCGCTAAAAAGTACTTCAGTTACTTAAAACTACTAGGAGGTGAGATCCAGTCTTGATCACAAGATCAGCACAAGACCTAAAAAGTGCTTATCTCATTCTGAGGATATAAGCGCGATCGAAGTCGTTGCACAGGACTGGTGCTAGTGCCCCGCGCAGGAGAGAAGCTGACCAAGCGTGAGCACTTCAGGAAATCACACCAGATTCTGATTTTTCCCCTAACTTTCAGCAACTAATCTAATAATTCTACCAGGCTCTCACAGTCACGCTACAGCTCAGGACTGTTTCGCTTTGTCTGAGTGATCACAGAGGAGTAAAAAAAATATTCTAGGTTACAGTCGAAGCTCAAACGATCAAAAACACCTCCTAATAATTTTAGGGTCATGATTGCTCAAAAGGAAACAAACCCTCAAGACAATTTTAGAGAAGGGAAAGAAGGGGTAGACTCAATCTAAGCCACTTCTACTAAAGCATTAAAGACTACTCTGCTTTTTGCCTTTGCTTGAAAACAGATCTCCCAAATATCCCCATATTGACATATGCTGTGACTGCTTAGGACCAAGCCTGTTAGTTTAGAAAAGTACTTTTTTGCTCTGTAGGTAAGTCCTCATAGTATTAACTTACAAACGATAGAAAGAGAAGGGGGGGCTGGATTTTTTTCCATCATGGAAAAAACGCAGAAGCTTCACTGCATCTGTTTACCGCTTTATTCCTGAATTTCTAAAACATTGGCAGATTTAAAGAAGGGCCAGATAGTATTGGAAGAGATCCTGAATAGTCAGTACTAGTTTAGTGAGATCAGTCAGGCCACAAAGCTTTGCCAGAGTCGCTCCTCCCTCAGAAATTTTTGAATCTATATTTAAACATCCTTGATCTGGCCACGAGAGACGTGATAGGGCTGACAGCAAGGGAAAAGGGACAAGGAGGAAATTAGGGCTTCCAACAGAAGGGGAGGTGGGACAGTACTTCTAGAAAATTTGGGCTCTTTGGACATAATTGTCTGGCAGTGTGTAGGTATTACTAAAACCCAGGATTATTTCCAACACTACATCATCATATCCACTACTGCTGCCTGCCAGTGTGTTAGTAGTAAATCTGAAGAGCCAGGAAAATAAGTGGAGCCTGTCTGCCTGCAATGAGGATCTGGCCTCCGCTCTGCAGCAGTCAATGCCTTTCTCAGAGAATTAAATTATCTGCTAAATATCTAAAATATTCCTGGGAGAATAAATGGTCTTTGCTTAATTTCTGGGGGTGGAAGGTGGGAGAAGGCTGGGATTTGAAGAGGATAACAGGTAGAGGTATAAATGGAAGGTAGAACACTCCTGGAAACTAAAGGCCTGGTTGGCATCATTATGCCGGCTTCACCAGCAGCCAGTCCCAACCTGGCAATGGTGCACACTCTGTGCTTTTATTTCTCCCCTGGCTTAATAAAACTGCCGTAAGACTTGGGAGAAACTCTTTCCACTTGATTCTTTCTGGGGTTGTCACACACCACGTTCAGACCTCAGGGGTGGGAAAACCCGTTCTCCTCACCCAGCCCTAGAAGGAGCCGCCTGTAGGAAGCATGCTCCAGAGCATGAAGCGACGCAGAAATATCAGATCTGGTGGGTTGTTGGTGAAGGAGAGAAAGCAAAGCTCAGACAGAAGGCAAGCCCACAGGCTTGTGAGTGCAAACAGGAGATCCACCAGTTTCTGAAGGCTAGTATAGGAGCAAAAAAATTTCCGATTTTTAACAAGAGGCGTTTTGCCATCTGATCGCGAGCTCTCTCTTGTATAGTAGCATCACAAGTGGAAACACAGACTGGGACAAGATTAACCCAAAGTGAGCCTACTCTTGGCATTTCAGCTCACCTGTCAGGATAAGCTGCTAATTCAATGTTGGAAGAAAGTTAACCCTTTTGATTTTCTTTTTTTAGACATCTTTGCACTTCTGTTTTCCACCTGAGGCTAAAATTTAGATAAAATTTAGATAAAATACAACAAAGTACAATTACTGTTTATAGCACAGCCAACCTGCGTGGCAAGAGGAATTCTTTTAGAGGGAAATCCCTGTACATTTTCATATATACCAACGTGCAGCGGGTGTAAACCACCGTTATGATGAGAGGAATAGGAAGTTCATTAGAATCCTCCTGGCGGTTGTTCCACAGGGCAAGTGGGGCCATATTAAGCCATCTGCTGATGCTGGTGGAGAGTTTTGCTTTAAAATCAATGTCACATTATTGCCCTTGCATAGTGCAGTTGGAAGTGTTAAGGTGGTGAGCATTGTGAATTGGACACCAGCTGCCATTGCGGAAACCATGGCACAACAGCAAACTCCGTAACGTACTAGCTATAGGTGCTGGTAACCGCAGGCCCATCCAAGTGGTTACCTTCCTAGAACCCAGTTAACAAGAGAGAGGCCTATCTTTTCAAACCATTTATTCACAATGTACTGGTTTTGACTGGGGTGAAGTTAATTTTCTTCACAGCCCGTGTGATGCTGCTTTTTACTTGTGCTGAAAATATTGTTAGTATAGAGATGTTTTTGTTATTGCTGAGCAGTGCTTACACAGTGTCGAGGCCTTTTCTGCTTCTCACACCGCCCCGCCAGAGCGCAGGCTGCTGGGGGGGCACGAGAAGGTGGGAGGGGACACCGCCGGGACAGCTGACCCCAGCTGACCAAAGGGAAATCCCGTACCATATGGCGTCTTGTTCAGCAGTAAAACTAGTGAGGGGAGTTTGCCAGCACTGCCGTCACTCAGGGACTGGCTGGGCCTTGGTTGGCTGGTGGAGAGCAGTCATGGGTGGTTTCGCACCACCTTTTTTTTAAAAAAAAACTTATTAAACTGTCTGTATCTCAGCCCATGAGTTTTCTTACTTTTACACTTCCAATTCTCTCCCCCATCCCTCTGGGGGCGCGGGGGGAGGTGAGCGAGTGACACATGACTGGGTCTGACACATTTCACTGGGCTGAGCAGAATGGTCACAAAGGAGTCCCTTGTGGCAGGGACCACCCCCCTCACTCTAGCAGGCACTGTACAATATAGTCCCTAGCATCCAGACTAGGATGTTCTTCCAGAAGCCCATGACTCTCCTTCAGTTTCCAGATGAATTTGTTTCCATTGATTTTCATTTGTTTGTACACTGCAGTCATCCTTCAATTCAAACTCTTTTCTCCCATGTTGGTGTTTCTCCTCCTTCACACAAGGCATAATTTCATTTTCTGACTCTATTTGAAGGCCAAACAAGCCAAGTTCTTCTGCCTCTCCTCTCATTTCATGTGCGTTGCATGCTCCTGATCATCCTAGTAGCCATCTCCTGAATTTTATATCCACCTTTCTTAAACATGCAAGACTCTGGATGAAGTTATCTGCCTACACACTCCTATGAAGGCTAATAGAATTATGCATGCAGGAATTCTTACCACAGTAAAAATCATAGCAATAAAAAGCAGTTCTTTCACATCTCATTTTAGTATGGCTGATTTTTTTCTATGTGAATGATGGCAGGCATATGAAAAACAAAGTAGGTGACTGAAACCTGGAACTACAAGGAAGGTTTTTAATAGGTATTTTGCTTGGTATAATTGCAGTGGATATTAACTAACAGTTATATTTTCTCACAGAAAAAAAAAAATATGTTTTGAATAAGTTTAAAATAGAACTTTCCACCAAGAAAGTGTTAGTCACAGAAGGAGCAGGATTCTTGGGCATTTTGTAAGTAAGAGGGTTTTTTTAAGAGTAAGAGTTTTAAGTAGGAGAAGAGGTTCCCAGGAAAGCTGTGAGATAAATGGCTTGCAGAGAGCAAGAACTTCATGCCAGATCCATGCAACTGAAGCCTAATAAATCCCTTCTAAGAGGCCTGTGTAGACACACCTAAAGATAAGTCCCATTTTCAGAGAAAAACACTAACACACCTCATAGCTGCATGGACTCTTTGTTCAGTCCCTTAACGTATCATATTACCCCTTACGAGTATGTAACCATAAGAAGTGTATAGGAAACTTTTCTGCTCTCTTACAAAAACTCATATTTGCAGAATGTTTCAGCTTCGCTGTAAGAACAAACCCAAGAACCTCTGAAGTCTTGCATTTAAAAAAACAACTCCCCCAAACAACCAAACCAAACCAAACCAAACCAAACCAAACCAAACCAAACCAAACCAAACCAAACCAAACCAAACCAAACCCCTCTTGCCCCTCCACCCACTCCCCACCTGGAGCATTCATCTAAGAGACGGTGAGGTGGTTCTAGCCCATAGTCTCTCTCACCGTACTGCAGGAGCAAGGAACTGCTGCCCATCTTCTGCAGGAAGGCCTCACAGCACCTTCTCAGCAACCACATCCCTCCAGAACTGAACATTGCAGGCTGAAGCTGTCCTCTGAGTCAGAAAAGATGATTAAACCCTGATTTCATTCAGCCAGAGCAGTTGACTTAATTAGGGTCTCTCACTTCAGAGGTGTAGCCTATGAACACCAGACCATGGGGCCCTGAGGGCGTTACTTGCTCTAAAATGAGGTTCTGAAGCCAGGAAACTTTTCCTAACACCATCTTCTTGAAATGCCTATGCTTTCTGCCTCCGAAGTGTAATTTCATTGAAATGGCATTTTCAGTGAAAGTGTTTTTATTGAAAGGGTTCCTGGTTAGCTTTGACGAGCATGTAGAACCATGTAGGGTGCATCCCGCATGGAAGAAGCTAAAGGACCAACACATTTCATGCCTACAAACTGAAAAGAAGTTTCCAGCCACATTTTACTCTACTCTCAGGAACTCTTTCATTCTTTGCTGGCCTTCTCCAGCAGGTCCACAAAAATCACGGGATTTAGCAGAAGCCAGGGAAACTCTCACAGTTCTCGGCGCCAGATTTCACTACCTTAACTCAAGCTGACAGACCCTTGCTCCAGACAAAGTCCTGTTGTTTTTAAAGGCTGGGCTTCCTCTGCTACCCCTCTTCACGTGGGACAGCCCTGGATCTCCTCCAGCTGGCCAGTTTTCCTGTCTGGTTTATGCAAGAGGAGAGACTATGGCCTTGCCTGCTACTTTTCCCATTTGAGGCTCCTTTTTTCCCAAGAACAATTCTGCCTGGCTCTTGCACAAGATACATAAGGTTGCGGTTGCCCTGAGAAGGCCTGGCCACCATGACCGTCTGTTTATGGCAATTGTTGCAAGTGTTATTCCTAAATTCTCATTTATTTCTGCAGCAAACAAGATTGACGATAGCACTAATGTTTCCATTCTTTCCAGTTTAATACATTTTCAGCCTGAACAGTTTCTCTATAGAAAAGAGAGACTCTCTCAACACTTTGAGGATTCACTTGATGCCTACTGCTAACATTTAGGGGTTAAGACTCTGTGGCAAACACCTGCCAAGTCAGCTCCCAGAGCTACTTACATAAATATGCTTTTGTTCTTAGAATACACTGCACCAAGTTTCATAAAAGCACTCGTGTACAGCTATAAAAGATTTAAAAGATATAAAAAATAACCTAGGAGTCATTTAAAGTTAGGATCAGCAAATTTCAAGGAAGGGATCAACCAACTTTCGTAATTTAACGATTGTTTAAAATACATTAGCAATATCTGGTTTAATCTTATTGTAATTTATAAGCTATGAGATTTTGTAAGAAAAAAGTCACAGTAATATAGGAACATGAGAAATTAAGTAAAAGCTTACAAGCCAGTTTTTTTGAAGAAAAAACCTATAATTTTACAGAATCGCTAAAGACACATGAGCATACACATAAACAAATGAATAAGCATGCAAAAATATGTATAAAAGCATTTCAAATAACTGCAGGGGGTGGTTTGAAAAGGAGCAGGTACATTTAATTTGTCCCTTTTCTATTCTGTGCAGCAATATTAAAAACAAGCAGGTACTCAGAAAAAGCACGTAGTCATTTTTCATGCTTGAAAAAGAATCAGGTAAGCCCATAGTACCCCCAGTCAAGAAAGACATATATAAGTGATTCGTTGCACGTATACCTAATGTCTACTTGCATATGTACGTCATTATGAGGTGTCTGGGGGTTCAGCACTTTTTTCAGCCTTTCTCACGGGCTTTATTGCTGTAGAGAGGTTGGTACGTGCAAGACTCTGTCTCCACAAGAAGCCAAAGTGAGAGCTGTGCAGCTCCCGTCTGAACTCGAGCAGAAGCAGTTACTTGGAATGGCCAAAACCACTTAACACAGAAAATACAGTGTAAGGCAGCTCCTGAAAACAAAACTCCTGGGCAAGACCCTGTGCCCTGGATCTGCTACACAGCAGAGGGTTTTCTTGGCACCTTGTTGCCAGTGGCAGCCGATGTGACACGGACCCCTCAGCGTGACTTCTGCTTTGAAAAGCGGCTTCATCGATGGGCATACGTTTTCATTGTTGCTTTTCAGAAGTTTTCAGTTCAAAACAAAAAATGGCCTCTCTGCGCTGGAACCAAACTAGGATAAAGTAGTTCAAGCAGGGTTGTTATGCATTAGAGGAGTTTAATTGGTGTCTTTCTCCTGCAGCTTCCCCTCTCTCATAACAATAAAACTAATTGAAATCTCAAGTATGTAAGATATTCATGGCAGAAATCATGCTCTTCAGTTTCACATTCCATTTTAAAAGCACTTTCCATTCATGCAGGGCTTTATTTTACAAATAATGCTGACGCTAAATCTATTCTTTCAATATGGTGTTTATGGTTTAGGTAATCAAACAGAATCCTGAGCATCGGGAACCATCTAGACCTGCTTGTGTTGTGTGACTTTGAATAAATAATTTTTTTCCTGTCTGAGCTCCTTTCCTATTTTACCCTTCAATTTTTTAGACAAAGTTCTTTAGGATAGGGAGGCTTTCTGCACCCCATTGTCCCAGTCTTGGTATGGTTGCCAAGTCTTACCACAACACAAGAGGTTAATTTGTGTTCTGTGGATAATAAACAGCAAGCAAGTTAATACAAATCTGCCATTATACAAATGGGCTTGGGGCTGCACAAGAGGAATATCAATACTATTAAAGGAAGGACTTGCCTTGTATTGTATGTTTCCCATTTAAAAAATTCCTTCATAGAATTCTGCTGAGCTCTAGTGCTGCAGCAATATAAAATATCTTTCCTTCACTTTACAAAAAATTAAACAGAGAGGCAGCAGTGAAACTATGTTATTAACAAAGTCATGCAATCTCAATAGAAATAGAAGAGAGTAAAGAAAGTAATAAAAGGTGCAAAACTAGCAGTGCACATTTCACATTTTTTAAATGTACGGATTTGCAAGTGTGTATATTATTCATAAAAGGAGCATACTAATAATTTTGGTTTCTGTGGGACTCGGACTGCTGAGAACATCTCAGGGTTGGCCCCTGGAGCTCAGGAAGACCCTGAACAAGTTGCCTAACACAGCTCTGCCAGTGTACTTCAGACTTGACCTGGAAAAACCCTTGCAATTTTTGTCCTGAATCTCTCTGGAGTAGAGTCTGCCAATTGTACCAGACTGCAAGGTAGTTTAATGATGCGGACAAACGGGCATTTTATTTCGCCTGTGCTTTTCTGGGAAAATTTGGTAACCATGTATTGCAGAGCCTTTCAGTGCTCCTGCAAACTGAATAGGGAGCTTTCCAAGGTGTGCGATACGTTGCTCTGCCAGAGGTTCAGCAACAAGACAAAACCTTACAGCCTATTACGGATAGTTCTCTTACCCATATAACAGAAATGACCCTTTATAAATGCATTTGAAAACTCACAAAAATTGCTTTTCTTGACGATGTTTAGAATGCCATTATAGGAATAAAATATTCCCCAGATGTATTCATAGTCTGAAAAGACTGCAAATGTAAGAAAGGACTTAGTTCAGCTCATAGACATTGAAGTCTCTCAATTAGACTATTGAGATATTTCAAAAAGACTAAAAAACTGAACTCCACCCTCCCCCTCCCACATCCACTGTTTTCTGCATTTGCCCATATATCCCTTGATTACACTCATCATTCCCAGAGACTACAAAGTATCCTTTACAAAACTTAGTTTATAAGTTAGACAAGAAACAGAGAAAGGCAGAATCCTATGGCTTTTATAAATAGTTTTTTACAAAAGGTAAGATCTCGTGAACTGAAAAGAGGATACTGGCTATTTCTGGGCACAGTTTTCTGCTCAATACCACTTTAGTTGCAGCCTTCTCATAAGGGATAGTCCTCTCGCCAAAGAATCATCCCAAATCTTGCTTGTTTCTACAATTTGCAAATTATTTGTGAATCTTTGTTGTAGAGGGAGCTGTCCCTAATCCTCTTTGTAGTTGTTAATCACACCTCCCATTAAAATTAATCCTTTCTAAAGGACATACTTATAGGACAAATAGGTGACTCAGATCTATCCTCACAACCTGGAAGATCCCTGCTGTTAATAACAGTGAGAATTTTCTCACTGGAGGTTTTCTCATGTCCAAATACACCCTTGCCATTCAACAACCACGTGGGCAGGTCACAGGAAAGGGAACTCAGCTCACACAGACTTTAGGTATTCTATTCCCTTAGACCATATTTCTTAAATTTTAATGTTAAGTTAGTGCAATTTTATGGATGGTAACTAGGAATGGTATAGTCGTTCTTGTCTTTCTACTACCTGCTCTTGCTCTCCCACTGCATGGAATTATATTAGGGAATATACTGTCCCGGCAGGAAGATGAATTCAGACGTTGGGTAACATATTTCAATTCATATCTTGTTTGAGTTCATACATACATAATTTTTTTTTGTGTACATATTTTTCATTTATCCAAATATTTTTAAGACGCCCAGATATTGCCACTGTAACCTCCTCTCTTTATTTAACCAGCGACTTAGATGGATAGCTATGCTTTAAATGTCTTGGTGGTGGTACCATGACCTCAGCCACACCACTGATGTGTTGCACTGCTTTACCTGCTCGCAGGCAGCAGAAAGGCTGACGTAAGGACAGCTCTGACCACAGGCACCACGCACATGTGCTGGGCGCATGTTACTGGAGCGCCTGCGAAATGCACGGTGCTTTTCCTACCCCGAGGCTCTTAAAGACCACCACGCTGGTGCTGCCACCGAGGAGAGCAGAGGCAGCCAGGCAGCAGCTGCTGGTGGGGCAGGGACTGCTCCCCGTTTACGTGCAGGTGCCACCTCAGTGCCATCGGCGAGGCAACGGGGTCTCCAGGACCTCCCCTACCGGCGCGCACCCATGCACTTCTTGCGTCTCCGTCTTTGCTCCGTTTTTCCTCCTCTCTAGACCATAGTTCCTCAGCACTGGAGCCGCAAAATTTTTGCTTCGCTGAGAAGCTTCGATTGGCTCCTGCACGAAAACCCCTGTTTTACAAATCAAAGGTACAAAACTCATTTTTGCCATGAATACTGTTGCTTTCCTTGAGACCATCACTACACAGGACTGCGAAATGTGTGGAGGGATTCGTGTATGATAATGTTGACATTCAAGGCTATGACTGAACTGTCTAAAGACAATCTCCAAACACTACTCCAATGATTAATCAGCTGTACGTTCACACAGAAATATTTGACGTACTGCTCTACTCACCAAAGTCTTTCATTGTATAGTCAAAGGTTATTTGGAATTTATCCATACCCCACCAAGCAGGAGCTCACTGTTATTAAGCAAAATTCAACTTGGAGGGCAGGGAGTTTATGCAAAGAATATGGAGTGTTTTGATTAAAAAAAATACTGAAAAGTAGGTGTGGGACATAGATTTAGGGAAGACTGTATCCGTCTTTTAAATTAGTCCCCCACAGTCACAAGCATCCAGTATTTGTGTAGTCCAGAAGGGTCACAAGAACATCTATTCCTCCTGTCTCTATACACCACATATCTTAATGTGCTATAAAACATCTGAAAAAGGCCAGAAGTCACAGCTATAAATTGCCGTGGGAATGTTGCCATTATGATGGATCCCTATGATAGCACAAAATTTTCTCTTCTACTCTTCTTTCTTCAGATGGACAGTTGCTTTAAAACTTAAGCATACATCTTCAGCTCATGGAAAGGAAAGACATGTAAGTCAGACAAATACTAGGATTACACTGAAAAGGAAGACTCAAACAAAGCCCTCTTCCACTAAAATTCAGTGAAATTTTAGTGCTCCCTATTTTCCACTCTGCTCCCTATTTTGTTGTGGAAAAACTGTCATATATTTACTTAGTATTTGTTAAATATGTCTCACAGGAAAAAAAATGCACTCAATGAAAAATGTGCATTTCCAAAATATAATAATTAACTCCACTTACTGATCTCTGAAAGGAAGTTATAAGAACATCTGGCCTTATGATTATACACTGCATATCTCAAAAGATTTCTGAATTTTCATAAAGTACAATGACTGTATACTCACTGAAGGGCAGGAGCATTTCACAGTCCAAGCCCCCTTGGCGCCCAGAAATTACACTGCACTCCAGTTTTTACCATGCTCAAGCACTTGCGTTTCTTTCCCAAAGCAGCTGGGAAATGCAAACCTGGTACCAGGACTCTGGTCCAACGTCGAATGCACTGTTGTCCTGCAGATTACATACAGCCAAGAAGTCTTAGAGGAAAACCCATAAAAATGTTGATTTCTGAAGACCCAGACGGTGTCTGAAGCTACTTGTTTGTACAGTTTCTCACCTCTTTAGGCTTGCACAGTGTTTCAAGTTGCAGCTACGCAAGACAACACTTTTGATGTGACAAAAGAATGTCACTGCCATAAAATGAAAGCCTTTAACATCATTGTTTTTCATTCTTGCCATAAATAATATGAGACCAGAGATTGGTAGGACACAAATGTTTCAGTGAGTGCATAGATAACTGGTTACTTAAAAGGTAAAACTTACCCAGTCTTGAAAAAGTTCTGCAGTGACCATCAGTCACCTTTGGCTTCCACAGCCTTGATATTGACATCCACTCCAAGGCAGATAATTTGGGAACCCCAAGAAATTAATCTTCAAGCCACCAGTTCAACCCATGCCAACAATGATAAGCCAAAAAACACTATATGAAATGATACACTAGTCTTACTCATTTTCTTATTTGTGAAGTATTTTACGTCATAAAACCATTAGGAAAATCCATATTAAGTTAACACTTTAATGATACTCTCAGAATAAATGCTGAAGACTTAGGGATTCTTTAGCCACCTGGAAAGTGCCTCTAGAAAATGGCTGGAAACAGTAGCAGAAATGTTTCTGCACTGAGGGTATTTCAAGCTCCAGAGCTAGAAAGAGTCAGTAGTTGGACACATCATGCCCACCTGTCTCACTTTCTACAAAATGTAATTTTTCTTTCATTTTTAAAATGAAAGAAAAGTTTTGGCTTTATGGTATTTGAATTCATGTGGTCTAGTGATTTACTATCAGGGAATGTGTACTTCTACCCTAACACTTAATGTGTTAATTCTAAGACTCATAGACTATTATTTTAGCAATAACAATTTTGTAGTGTTTCACTTCAACTAAAAAAAATAATTAACTCTGCCCAGTTTTAAAATGCCAGAGTTGTTTGAATAGCTTGCCTCTAAGTTCTTTCAGTCTCTCTTCTATATGTATTGTAGTTGCTCATCCACACATTCCCAAGCCTTAAAAATACCAGAAAATATATATAGGGTTGTAGAACCATGACAGCTCAACTCTGTTTAGTTAGCAACTATTTTACCTTCACCACAGGGAGAATCATGGTACTAAAAGCTAGTAACACAGAGGTTATTTACATGGACAGCTTGCTGGGACCAGGAAAATTGCACTTACATGAAAAGTTTGTTTTTCCTGAGGTCTAACATTAAAGCTCAGTTCTTTTTTCTTTTTTCTTTTTTTTTTTTTCTTTTCCCCTTTCCTTAAACCCCAGTGGAAAACAGGCTTTTACTGTGAAAGTAATCCAACCAGATATCTTCAAAATCTTAATAGGCAAAGTGGATTGACCTCAGTTCATCTTCATGGAGCTTAGGACAAATTGATCAATTTACTTCCTAAATAATTACCATTTGAATGTTGATTTTACCTTCATAAGATTAGCACATTAAAAAGCCTGTATTCAGGAATGTTAATGCAATGCAGTTCTGCACACACACACAGACTCGCAAGAAACCAAATATATTCTTTATATAGACAAGCTTCAACTGATTCTGGGTAATGAGGATTTACTTATTCTTTTGTTGAGGAATGAAAAAAAAAACAGAAATAAAACAGAGAAATGAATATGGTTAGAGCTCTGGAGGGAAAAAGCTTTATTTAGCATTCAGATTTTTGAGGTTAGGCATTAAGATTCTATGGATGCAACAACCGCAATCCAAACTTTATCTGTTTAAAACAAGCCCATGGAAGAAAGAAGGCAAGAAATGATTCATGTGCCAGAGGAGGCATCTAAAATGGGAAAATTAGAACACCACCCAGTTATTTCAGAAAGGTTACCCAGTAAGACTCCAATGGAATATATTGATAGAGCAATAACTTTGGAAGTTTACTTGTCAGAAATGGCACTTTCTGATTCCCCCAGTGAGTCAAGCATTGGGGCAGGGTACACTCTTAGGTACGTATCTCTTCATTTCAGTGAATGTTGGGCTAGCTAACTTAACTGACGTGCTGGGGTTTTCCAGCTGCATGAAGACACGTTGGTTCAGATGCTTAGCCATACCTAGGTAGGCTCCATTCCCAGAATCACCCTCCCTGAGAGCCATTTTCCTTGTTGGGAAAAGCCTTCTCTGCTGCAGTGGATGCTGGCAGATCTCTCTCAGCATTTTAAAGGAAGAGGAGCAGAAGAATTTGCTTTAGTTTGGCATTAGCTAGAGCATGTGCCCCTCTGAATGCGCAGCAAATGAGGAAAGTTAAAAAATATGTATCTCAATTTAATGAGAAATTTCTTTTTTCTCTTCTGCATCCCTGTCTCAGTTTCTTCCACTTCTTTTGGTGTTAGAAGTTTTCCATTTTTCTTTGCAACATTTTGCATTCTGATTCCTCTCCATGTATGTTACCGACATGAATGTTGTTTATATCTCCCCATTCATCATCTCTTGGCGTTTGTCTCTCCTGGAAATTCTCCATGACAACTTTAATATCAGTTGCTTTTTCTGCACTGTTTCTCATAAGAAAACTTAAGTCTTTCTGTGCTTCTTTTTAAAAGTTTGTGAGTTCTGATTCCAATACATCACCCAGAAGCCTGTTTTTCCCCTGTCTGGAACAAATATAAGCTCTGAGGGGACTCTCAAAATCAGTACAATCTGATGAATTCTGTTTAGAGCCAGTCACTGCAAGATGGGTTTTTAACTATCCTTTATCCTGATTTTTTTTAGAATTCCCACAGGCAGACCACAGAGATGATGGCTGGGCTTGTCGTAAAACTTGCGGATAAGTTATAATCCATCCAGGGTCACTTGCCTTCTCTGGTTTATAAAAAAAGCTTAATAAATATGGTTAATTGTTTTAAAAGATTTTTTTAATGGGAAATGGAACTGGCTACCTTCAGTCCCTGGATCAATTCAAGCTCAATAGCAATAGTATTCAAAAGTTGCCAGCAGTTTGATGGCGTGAGTTAAGTCAGTTTGTGGTGTCAGTCTAGGCTTTGGGAGACAAATGCCCATATTGCAAAAAGCCACTAAATATAACAGTAATGGATGTGTAATCAGATTAAAGTTTGAGCAGACATGGAGATTGAACTAGCCTGTAAAGTTATCCTTCCAGGTTAGAAAAAAAGGCTGTGGCATGGAAAAGCTGAGGGGGTAACTAGCCTTGCTAAAGCGATTGGTTGCATTAGAGGACTCTAGAGGACTTCAGCCTTTGGTGTTTTTGGCCTGACTGCCTTTCACAATTAATTTTACTACAAAAAATTTACCGGAGAAAGGTACGCTAAGCACTTACTGTTTGATGGTTTGCTGTGAGCACTGTTGCATTCACTGCATATGTACGTATGTAGTGTAAGTGGCTTTGTTCTTTTGTTTTCAATTACCAAGGGCATTTTCCTTGTCTGGATTGCCTTCTCTCTTTTATGTTTTTAGTACTATTAGGATTTTATATAATGCAATAAACTTTTTATTATATTGAAAATACCTATCATGCATTAAAAATGAAGAAAACTAAACAGGTTAGCATTAAAGGATTGCACATACTCTGAAGCTGTCAGTTAACCAAAATGCCTTGCACCTGGAAGAATTCATGGAGAAAATGGAGAAAAGTGATTACAGTTGAGGCAGAGTTTAAATTTTATTATTCATATGCTTAATTCAAGCCTGGAAAATTATATTTGTATAGAAGCTGGGTTAGTACAATATACATATTGCAACTCCAATGTCTTAAAAAAAATATCTTTTTATTACCCATCGTGAAATTTCAAAGTTACCGTCCAAAACAGCTAAGTTTGGCATAGGATTCAGTGTGATTGGCACACTTCAGTCCAGCACCCCGGGGAGTGTGATCCGGGACTGTTAATGCTCCATCACAGACTTGCTTTCATCACCAGGTGAACAATCTATGAAGTGATTCCAAACAATCATTTTTCAGCCCAGGTTTCTCTGAGGATGTTAAGGGAATCAAAAAACTAAGGATTCCAGTCAGGTATATATTTCCACCAGTCGGTGTTTGGCAGGGGTGCTGGGAGCATCTAATTTTTTCTGGGTTTTGGTCATCCACTGGCAGAGAGTTCCCTCACGATTATATTTACAAACACAGTGTTGCCATTGTATAGGAACCATACTGCCAGACATAAAGTGGTGCAACAAGCAGCTGAACACATCACATTAAGTGAGTTCATTTTAATCTTGCTTCCTTTATACTATCCCAGCACCTTATCAGATCTGTTTTTACGTAGCCAAGTATGCTATTTGTGTAGAAAATGTGTGAAATTTGGAGCAGATAGACAGGTTGGTCTTAGTCCCAAGAAATAATACACAGAGTGAAAAATATTGAGAACCATTGATTTAGACAAATAGACTCCGAAGTGACATTTGTATTTTGCTATCGTTGCTATAAATACCTTGTCTTTTTTAGGGAAAGCTTTTCCTGGATGTTATTCTAAGAGGATCAGTCACAGTGCTTTTGACCTTTTACTGTATACTACTCCATTAACATCCTGTGGAGAAATTCTCCTTATATATGTAATTGATGCATTTTATGAGACACAAATCAAAATAGATAGTCAAAAAATAGATAATATGGAACTCAGGAAGAGCTGCCTGCCTGAGTACTTCGTTGGCATATTGCCTATAGTTGATCGTGTCAACCCAACATATGGCCCTTCAAATGCACTGATGAATCCTCTTATGGGAATAAAGTAAGACTTGTCTGTGACGTGTTTAAAGTTTCAGAGCAGTCCAACAAATAAAGCAAGTTGTAGCTCTAGTGAGGAGGAGACCTTATCGGCTTGTACGCAAACAGTACAGCTTCCCACCACAACTGTTTTCTAATAATTTCCGCAGGCCAGTGTGAACATCCTTGCACAAGACCAGAGTGATTATTAAAATAGTTACTACTTGAATACAGCCAAACTATGTTACAAGCCGATTTAGCTGGATGCGTGCTAAACTTGAAAAAAAAAAAAGAAAAAAAGAGTTGTTAGGTTTGTTCTGAAGCCATAGATGTATCCTCAAATTAGGGAGAACTTGAAACAGTGCAGAAAAGAAAGGATGGCAGAATTATGCAATTAAAATTCTCTTCTAACCTCCTGAACAAGATCCAACAACCACAGAGTGTCTGAAATTATATATTCAGTGTTCATATGTGGCAACGATAGAGTAAAAGAATTTGTACTAGTTTGGCTTTTCACATCGACATTCAAAACAAACACAGTCTCCATGCCAAGAAGTGGAAGGGTATAAGGCAGAGGGCTAGGAAGACAGAGGCAGCCCTACTGCCTGCTTATCTGAATGAAGTAAAGGGATGGGCACCTGACCCAAAGGGTATAGAAATGTCTGAAATAATGCCCCGGTCTCGCTTTTTTAAGTTGCGATTGTGAAAATGAAGCAAACACTGATGTAAAAGTGTTTTTTCTCCGTTATTTTTGCCATTGGTTCTCTTGGGCAATGAATAAAACTTGAAGGGTAGTCTGGTGCACAAATGTTCTCCTTATCTTAAAGGGGTCAATGGTCAAAGGTGAAAAAAATTCATAGAGCAGTTATGATTAAAGGTAGGTTTTTAAATGCTTTTGATAAAGGCTTGTAAAACAGCCAAAAGAGATCCTGCAATTTTAATGTTAAGTGGCTTTTGTATTGGAAAAATGCCCAAGGGCCATGTCTAGCACGGTCACTTACAAATGACTGATGGGAGATCAATACAGACAGAGTGGGGATGCAGCTTTGTCACTGGGATACGCAGTTAGTATGTGATTAGCCTTAAGTAGCATTGACTTGGATGTAGATGGGCAGTAAAGTGCTTAGTATCCAGTCAGCATGATAGCAGCTTGTATACAAAAGTTAATGAAAGAGGAAAACTACATTATCATTAGACACCCAGAGGGGTTTCCCACACCCATTCGGGGATTTTAGGAGAAGATCAGCCTGACAATGAGCTGCGTGGAGCTGCCAGTCCCAGCAGCATTAACTCTGAATTTGGTTTTCCTCCACGACAAGGAATCCCCTAGGACTTGGTAAACCACCTAGTTAAGTTCTATGTGCAACCTTATTATAAGGGAAAAAGGAGGCCACTTTGCCCTTCTCGGAGGCAAAAAATCCTGTAAAATAAGCATAAATAGAAACTAAAGAGTTGAGAGAGGAAATGAGGAGGTACTTTGAGGCTCCTTTGAACTATTGCAGAATTCAGGAAGGTAAGATCCTCTGGCACTGATAACACGTTGCACTAAATCTCCTCTGTTCCTTAGTGTGGGGGTCATTATACTTAATCAGATCCAGAATATCTCACTAAGCATTTCACTTTTCTTACCCTTTTGTTCAGCTGCATTATTGGTAAACAGGGACTTTAAAATATATTTGACTGCATTCTTGATAAAGCATTTTTAGCCAGGGACGGGGTAGAGTTCCTATTACTGGAGGTTTTCAAGATGCGATTGGACCGGCTGCTAGATGATGTCCTCTAGGCTCCTCTTCCCATGAAAGATTGGGTCAGATGATCTTTTGAGGTTCCTTCCAACTTGTTTTATGATTCTGTGATTTTTCTAAACAGAGTAATAGCACCTGCTTATTTCACAAACACACATGCAATTTTCAAAACACAGACTGTTTGGTAGACCAACATTTTTAACTGTAAGTTAAAAGATGTGCATCTAAGACACATGTAAGATTTCCCCTGATTTGCCTTTCGGGATGGGTTTGTGTCATCTTTTTTTGAATCGGGAGCTCTGTATATTGGGCCTCTTGAACCGCAAAATAGCCTAAAATAGGTGCTATGAATCCCTCCTTTGTTGCTCAAAAGAACAGACAATCACACTACTGAAGAGAGCATACCTATGAAGCGGAGAACAAGTAGGTAGTCATTTCATGTGTTCTGATTAATATTTACCGCTTTTTTGCTACATGAAAAAGAATAAATCACTCTCTGAACAAGCATCACCTATGCTATCTTCTGTGACCTCCTACTGCGCTACTCACAGCATTAAAAGGCTTGCCTCAGTGTTAGTCACACGGTGTAAACTGAAATTATTTCATGGCTAACCTGATATTTCCAGGGCCATGGTGAAGCCAGAAATCTGTGGCCTAGGGCCATCACATGTCTTTCTAATGGACCCTCAGTACACAGTTAATTACAGGGAGAATTTGGGTATCCAGCTGTCAGAAGCCACTTGTAGCACAGCACCAGTCAGAAAGGCTTCTCGCTCAGCATTTCTGCTGCATTCAAACCTGGACACCCTTGCAGGTTTCCCACTTGAAGTGGAGATGACCCAGAAGAGCTCAGAAGGCTTAATGTTGGACAGTGCATGCGTAAAATTTGGGGGCTTTATAACAACATGCATCTAAAATCATTACACCCCTTATTAACAAACGATAGCGCACACATCATCAGCTAATTAAAATTGGGCCAAACTACTAATGGAGCCATAACCTGGGTCATTGATTCCCAAAGCATTTGTTCTTTTACTAAGCTAAAGGAGAAGCTCTGTTGTTTAAACAAGGCAAAATCCCTGCTATACTTAGTCCATCTTTTTTAACTGTTTGAACTCACTGTTGACTAAAGCTCTTCTGAGGGCATTGATAGCAACTCAGCTTTTCCAGTTGTGGTTATTTCTTGCCCATTTGATTGCTCCAAAGTGAAATGTGAAAAACATTATTTATTAATATTTACAAGAAGGAGACACGGTTTCTTCTCCAAAGAATCTGTATAAACATACTCAGAAGACAAAACCATCTACTCTTCAAATTACTTTGTACAATTTATCAAAACTGAATAATTTGCCTGGGCAAGATTTGGCTACCTACCAAAAGAAGCATGGTTGTCCAGTCATTTTCCAGTAGAAACAGTAACATATTGGTGTCTTTTGGAGTGTTTTGTTAAATGTGCAGTCAGCTAACACTCAAGAGTAAATATACAGTCACAGCTGGGCCTTCAACTTGACATTTCCAGGTTCACAAGTCCCAGACCTGTCACACATTTCCTTTGTGACCCTGGACAAGATATTTAATCTCCGAGTCCTCCGTCTATGTAACAGCTAATACATTAGTTGCCTTTATTGCTACAGACTGCAGAACAAGAACAATGTCCAACTACAAATATGTTCAGTGCTGGATATGATGGAGATGTGTTGATAGTTGAGGCCTCAGAAAGCTGCTCTAACAAAAAGCAATCAGAAATTAAAAATGGTGGGTTTGGCATATAGCTTTCTGACTGTGTTTCTGTAGTCTTCTTACCCAAACCCTCCTTTCATGTGAAATCTGCTAGACCCTGCAAGGCTATGAGGGCAGGTGAGGACTGATCAAAGGTCTGTTTCCCTCTCCAGAGGTCTCTGGATGTACTTGAGAACCATGCTGATATGACCTTCCAGAAATTCATAGCTTTTGGAGTAGTCCTGAAACTATACCTTTGACACAATGAGGGAGAATTATTAATTTGGCTTTCAACTTCCATGGAAAGTATTCAATTTGTTTGCATGGTCATATATTTACCACACCAAGACTTTGTCTCCTAGAAATACAATGCTTGCCAATGAGTTGTTTCTCATGACCTGAGAAGCTAAGCGATGTCTAATATTGATCAGTGGTTCATACATTAATGGAAATAGCTAAATTGAAAAAGATCCTCTTTATACACGGTGTGGCAAATTGTATCTGTTTGACTGGAAAGGGCAACCTTTTATTGAACTGCATAGTGGTTTGCTTTTAGTTGAGTTTATTCCTTTCTACAAAGGATTTTATCCTTTCTGAATTGTTCTGCAAAAGAAGTGTTTTTTCTCTCCCTGCTGATCACATTTAGTACATGCCTATCTTAATAATGACTCTCAATTTACCTTCAATCATCCCCATGATGTAGGAAAAACCAATCTGAGTTTCCTATGTCAATGAAGTACAGTACAATAGGGGACTAATTTATTCCTACTGACAACAGGCAGGACTCTATTACACCCTTTCCTAGACCTTTTGCAAGTGCTGAGGCTGCAGCAGGTTTATCTACACCTCTTTTCATCGGGTGATACCCACTTCTGAAGTAATGTTGCCTTCCTCAGGCCCAGGAGATGTTGCCTCATGTTGTGCTGTAACCATCCCTCCTCTGGAAGAGTTGTACAAATCGGAAAATGTTGCACCGGAGTTTTGGCTGGTTTCTTCCCAAGTCCATCTCTATTACCTGTGTTTGACTATCTTACGTCATCACGCTTGCATCACCTATGTCCTTGCCCCACTTCCTTCCACTATACCAACCAGCATCAGCAAGCTGCTTGACAGGAAGACAAAAACCAAGCCTTATGGGACAGGGCTAAGCATAGCCTTTTATTTAGGCTGGGTAAGAAGGAGCCAGGTGAGCCTGACATTACACAGTAGCCACAGGAGATTTTTCAGTTTAACAACTTTGCTTATGAAGGGACACAATAAATGGAGTTTGTGCAAATTAAGCTTAAGGTGAGCTGATAGAGCAGTTTTATTGCTCAGGAAATGACTTCACTCTGCTTGGCATCAGTCATTGCCTCCTGATCCCATCTTTGAAAGATCCCGACATTTTATATTTATTTACCAACACAAATTACATTGGCAGACAGTCACTTCAAGCAATCTGCCTGGTCGGGTACAGCCAAGCATACAAGGTTTTAACAAAGAAAAATAAAAGTTCTGTTCTTCCTATTCAGAGAGTGACAGATCTAGCCTAGCCCAGGCTCTTGGTCAGCCAGCTGGCACTGAATACATCACACTTTAAAAAAAAAAAAAAACCTCCTTATTTCATTAATACTTTCAATGGGACTAACTATTGCAGAAAACAATTATTGGCAGTGCGGTATCTTCACTTCAGATAGACCGAATCTCTTTCTGTCTCTAACACATTTTTTTTATGCCACACTGAAATGTGATGAACTGAAATGAAGACATGTATCTCTCTTGTGGTCAAGCTGTGTTCTCATTTTGTTTTGATTCTAAATAAAAGAAGCAGCAGAGAAAAGGTCCTATTGTGGCTTTGGGCAAGAATAAAGCAGCACAAACAAGTAGAAAGATCTTCTTTGTTCTATAGGGCCTCTCATTTCCATAAATTTTTCATTTGGTATATTTGGTAAACTCCTATTAACACTTGTTTTCTCTGTCCCATGCAGAACTACTCCCTAGCCATCCCACAGAATAAATAAATAAGAAAGAATCATCAGGGTTCATAATGGAGGGGTATTTAAGGAAACATAATTGTCAATTTTCGAGGACATCTGATTTGTAAGGAAGGAAAAGTCTCTAGGGTGCAAGGGATTCAGCTTAGGGGCAAGGACCCCTGAAACGAGTTATTTAAAATGTTAGCTTTCAATTTCCCTATCAGTAAAATGTGTTCATGATATGTACCAAGCAAATGCTGCGAGAGTTAATCAAGAGCCAGTTTCTTGCCCTTGCACTTGCCGAGTGGTCCTGTGGACATCAGCAGAACTTTTTCCCTTTAAAAGAAAGATTTGGCTCAACACACACACAGTGGCTCAAATCCACAGAGCACTAAACTTCATGCAGATCAAAACGACAGCCACTTCTTAGCACGAGATGTGAGGTTTGTTGTGTGTTGTCAAGCAAGGCTCATCTCACAGTCACATCTCATTACTCCCATAGCCTCTTTCTCAAAGCACTTCATCCTCTCCAGCTAGTAGGTACTGGCTCAGTTCAAAAGGTTAAACTGTTGTTTCCAAAGGATCCAGAAGAACAAGTCTTGACAAGGAAGAGAGCTGCAACTCCCTGATAAATCATGCACACCACTCAGTCGTGGGACTTGCAAAGTACAAAATTAAATTGTGTTCACGTTGGCCTGGGCTGACTCATAGAAACGCAATATGGGAATCATTGTTTTAATCAAGTCACACATGTTAGGTCTTTCTGTAAAATAAAAACTAGGGCGGGTTGTATAGACTAGGGATAAATACTAAGGAAAAGAGAGTGGTCTGTGGAAATCAATCTCTCCTTTATATACTCCCAAATTATACTCATAAAGAAAGGGCCTCCAGCAGCTCTGTCAGTCACGATAAAGCTATCACTCTGAGATTTATTACAGGTTCTCTCCTTGTGTTTTCAATGGAAAACATCCTACAGGTGTGCTTGCATTACTACCAGAGATATATGAAGATTAATTACATGTCTGAGTGCTGAAATTCATTGACATATTTTCAAAGATTTAACTTGCATTTAAAGTCATGCCCTAAAAAAAAGGAGACTGGCTGGAAAAGTCAGAATGGGAATAAAATACTTTCAAGGATCAAAGAGTAATCACCATTTAACTCTCAGATGCAGGAATGTAGCCTGAGCTTTCTCCCTGGTGCATTAAGGAAGCTCTGTGCTTTGCGTTTGATCTCTTTTGACAAAATCCAAATTCTACTTTTTTCACTTCGGCTTCCAGTCCCATGCTACTCAGTCTACACAGAGAGGCAGAATCGGGCTTCTAGGCAAGGTGATTCAATTGCAGCTGTCAATCTACAGTGCTGATCAGCTGGTTTTCCTCTGATTTTCCTCTGCAAGAAAAAAAGGCATGCTGCTTAATTTCCTAGGATGGGAAATACTGTGCCCTGGTCTCTGTCTCTGTCTCACTGACCCCTCAAGAGCAGGTAGAAACTGGAGTTCACTCTGTTGGAGAAAGGCTAGTAGAGACAAGATCTCACTTCTTATGAAGGGCAATAGAAGCAAGAACACCAAGCTGTTCCCGGGAACACAGAGATTGTCCCTGTCACGAGCTGTGGAGTAAACTTGTTTGGAAAGGTGAAATATTTAAGGTCCACTTTTCCATGGGGCTAGACACATAAAATAGTAATCAGCTTTGCTGTAAAAAAGGTGCTATGTGTTTTAAATCCACCATCTTGACAAACATCATCTAAATAAGTTGCAACAGTCCAAATGTATTGGTCCTGTCATCAGAACTGAATGTAGACCAAGAAAGGATTTTGATTTACTGCTTTTCAAGGTCTTAGATGAACAAATACAGAGTGGTGCTTTTTATTTATATTCTTGCAATTGATGCTAAAGTAGCACTTAGGCAATGAAGTATATAGGTTGCAATTGAAAAAGGAAAAACATAATCCCTAAACATTGTATATCTTTGTCCAAGTAAAGAAATGAAAAATCTAACCAATACAGTCCAAAGTGTCTGGATCTTATTCAGCAGAAAATCAAACTTTCTGGGAGCTGAATCAGTGGTATGGTGGGGGTGGCGTTTCCCTGGTGCGAGAAACAAAACAGAGTCCACTGCAAAAGCAGAGTCTCACCACCTCCCTTCCCCTGCCTCCTCACTCCTCCTGCCAGGGTCTGAGCCCTCTTGCCCCTTGAGTCCTCTCAAAATTGCACAATTAAACACCCTCGTTCCCCCAATTCAAATAATCAGTAAATTTGTATCAGCAGGGAAAAACACTCACAAAGTCAAAGAGACAAGAATGAATATCTGTGAGACAACTCGTTCATTATGAAGGGTATTTTAACACTGGCCAAAAGAAATAAAATATGAGAGAAATGAGAATTCCTATCAAAACCTTTCTAAATAAGCTGAGAGCTAGAAACTTTTCAGTTCCAATATTAACCTACTTTGTTTTCTTTCATTATCTTTCTTTCATTAATGGCAAGATTTCACGATTTTTTTCCAAAAAGGATGACTGACCCTTACACAAGATGCTAGAGTAGTTTTTTTTCCAAGAGCAAGAGGAGAAGACATTTTAAAATAGGGCTACACAATACAGAAAAATTACGAGTGAGCTTAATGCATTTCCTGGATCATACTACATTCAGGGTCTCTCTCTGTCTTAAAGCCTTTTTCTGCCTGTGCAGCCCCAGCCTTGCTGCATTTTGAGTTTTCTTGCTCCTACTACCACCTGGAACTTGTTTATATTGCCACTACCTACTTTTTTTGCCCAAGGAGACATAGAAGAGTGACATTCTGTAAAACACAAAGTTGTTTAATTTTTCAACTCAGCCTTTACTAACCTGGAAAATCTAGGAGTTATCTGGAGGTAACTGTAGTGGCAAAGTTTTCATATGTCAGGCTGATGGTTTTCCTTTAATGAAGAAAGTTTAAAGTCTTTCGAAAAAATTATTAAACCCACCAGGTAAGCAGAAAGGTATTTTCTGGCAGCAGCAGCCCATCAGATTTCAAATAATGACTCCAAAGCCACATCTGTTAGGACAAAAACTGAACATGAAAATTGCTGATCAAGGCTTATTGTCATGGAACTACAGCCAGTATTGACAAAACTCAAAACCGAAAGCGACACAGAACAGCTTTGCAAGACAAGATGACAGTCATCTGGCAGCTAATCCATGAAGTCAGCAGGTAAATCCAACAGGCTAAATCTCATCATCCATTTGTGGGTTAAAATAGCACAAGAAAAAATGTGAACTCTTACTGAACACAATGGGTAGGCTTTGATCCTTCCAAATAGATTACGCAAAAATTCAGATCTTACGCAACGAATCAGCCCTCTGTGCCATTAAATCACAAGTGCACATTTTAATGTCAAAAGCCAAATTTTTGCAAGTGTCAATGAAGTTTCTCAACTCCAACCCAGCAAGTGCAAGCCTTCCCTGTAATATTCCCTGCAACATTCCCTACAAGTAATATTCCCTACTGTATTCCCTGTTATCAAAGGACTAGGCTGGCCCTAGAGGACACAGTGGACTCTTCGATCTCCAGTGTCTAGTTGTTTTCCTGCTAACTATATAAAATTTGCTATGTTCATGCACAGATCTTTGGCTGGCACAGCCAACTTCAACAAAAGAGATATATCCATGCGCAGCATGTTTGCCTATCATCGTTTTTTAAAAAAACCCACATTTATATATGCTATTATGAAAAATTAAAGAAAAATATATGTTTACGTAATGTGTTGCACAATTTTTCACAGTATTGGATTCAGCTTCACTGTTTTGCCCCTGTAGTAAAATTTTGTTGTCAGTGTGGGTCTTTCACATAGCGGAAGGGAAGGAAAACGTTTGTCATATTGGAAAATTTTATTTTAAAAACTAAAGGCTAGCAGAGCTGCTCCAGGACAGATTGACAATCTAGCGTTGACAAACATACAAGTTTATAAACCAAAAGCCTAACTTAAAATCAGAAGATTTTAAAAGCAATAGATGTTGTGTTACTTTTCTTGTTGTGTGGGATTGAAATTTTTACATTTCATGTCACCAAGCTTTTTCACCATCAGGGGGTTTAGAAGCATCATGTTTTTTTAATGAAAACAGAGCATTTCAGGTAATTTGGTGAAAAAAATTAGGTCATTTAGAAAAACATAAATTATCACAAAATGAGTCATAAAGTCACAAGTATGGAAAAATCTGAAACCATATTAAAATAATGTTTTAATAATCTGTATTTCAATCTGAAATTTGGTGTTCCTTCAACATAGTAAAGGGTACCTGGGTTTATAGCAATTTAGGAGTTTCTGTATTGGTAAGATAAGACTGTACTATATTCCTACACTTTTAAAATCTCTGTGGTCAGGGCAATAAAGTATCATCCAAAAATATACAATAATTTATTCCTGTCTACATCAGATTGTGACTCACAAAAGTATGTGAGGTTTTTTCTAAATTTTTCTTTTTTATTAAAAAACAAAGCTCTGTAAAAAGAGAAGCTGGACGTGAGGAAGGAATTTTGAATTCTGTTTAAGATCACAGGAGAGACTTGCATGTATCCAAGAATTCACTACAAACACAGTACAACCTCCTTGTACACAAAACAAAATCATATTAACCAAAGAGATGAGAATGACTAAATTGCAAAATAATTTCAGATTTTGTAAGAGAGCCAGGTTTATTGCAGTGTGGAATATGTCAGTGACTTTGTTCTCAGGTAATCTAAATTGTGCCTTCCTCTGAAAGTCTAAAAATACATAATAAAATGTTCACCTTTGGACAGCTTGGAAAGAAAAATCTCAGGCTTCATTGATTATAAAGGGAATAATATCCCAAACATGTTTACTTGGTAAACTGATTAAGTAAAAATTTAAACTTTTTTTCTTTTTTTTTTTTAAGGAGAGCAGTAACAGTAGTAGGAAAAGCCCCAATTCTTTGGAGTTTAAGCCAAGAATTGCAGATACACTTAACACATCATATCAAAAGACATCTAAATACTGCTGGTCAAAAGTCAGAACTAGACATTTTCTGATAACAGAATCTTACTTCCTAGCAAGATAAAGCCAGTTGCTTTTGCTTCCTAGTGATACTCAAATTAAAAAATCACCCGATCTCACACAACTTCATCAGACTATGCTTTGTCTGAATTTTTAATTTCAGTGGAGGTTTTCCCGAATAAGGATTGCAACAACAGACCAATAGATATGAAACACTTGCCCTCATATTTCTTATAGCAAACAGTTGCATCTCGTCTAGTACTTACATTGTAACCCTTAAGGACAAAGGCTGTCACTCTTACATGTTTATAAACTGCCTCCCTTAATACAATTCAGACATTAAGATGCTACAACAATACTACACCATTTTTTAATATATATATATTTTCTCTTCCAATCTTGGGAAATGCAGAAAATGCATAAAAAAGTTTACCAAATTCATATTCATCGGGATTAAAAGTGGATTT
Source organism: Phaethon lepturus (assembly GCF_000687285.1). Lineage (NCBI taxonomy): Eukaryota > Metazoa > Chordata > Aves > Phaethontiformes > Phaethontidae > Phaethon > Phaethon lepturus. The sequence continues at coordinate 34,567 of NW_010524352.1, read as the reverse complement.
TACATGCTGTTTAGCCCATCAATAATCAATTTGATATTGTGCATAAAGGAAACACAAATAAAAGAAGGGTAAAGCATAATCTGTAAAGCATATCTGAGATTATTTTTTTCCTAAAATTCCACTTCTTTACTTGGCAGTCGATACTGCTAGGAAGAAAATAAACACAAATAATTGATCATTTTAATGTTTGAATTGCAATGTAGGGGTGGGGGAAATATTTGGCGATAAGCTTCAGACAAGCACAGTCTCTGCTTAATCTCAGTTATTTCTTGGCTATATAAATCAAACATAAAGTATAAAAACCCTTGCAGTGTAGATGTTTTGGAATTATTTTGTATGTATAGGGGTCTGTCTTTCCGGCCAAGCCAAGACTGTGGCCTGCTTTTTTTAAAGGATCTAATCCTAATCACAAACTTTACTATTTGTGTTTCGTAAAGTTAACCGTCTTCTTTCACTTTCTTTAACATAAGTATACAGCACCATTTATAAAAGTAAACACGTTTTAAAAGTCCTTTCAAAAAGCAACATCCATCTCAGAGTATTTCTTCCCTTCATGAGTCCAAGAGGGTAGAAAGAATCTACAGTGTCCATGATGTCACTTAATGAAATCATTATAACACATGTAGAATTATAGCAATTAGGCAATGCGAAAACTTATACACAGCAGGATATAGAGTAGCCAGGTAATATTCCTGAGTCCCTGGGAAATGTTTGTTTCAAGCACTTGGAAACTGTCGTTGTGTATAACAGCATCACTGGTTCTAAAGTCACAGACAGACGCAGTATCAAAATCATTTTAAAACTTCCATCCCCTGAAGGAGTCATGTCATTAAGGCTGGGTCTGTACCGATTCTAGCAGTGATGGATTCCAGTGATGTTCTCGGGCACTAAATTGTTCATATGTCAACACTGGTGAACTGTTAGAGGATTTCTTGATATCAGTGTGGCCTCTCCCAAGTAGCCAGAATCTCTCTTAGCCTTTTCCAGGCACGGTTTGCTCTCCAAGTGTGGAGTAACAGGGCACAGACTCTGGTGGGGATTCAGGCCGAAGACCTTTATCGCTACAAGTGTCCGCTTTTTATGCAGTTACAGCTCTTTCACGTGCCACAAAATACGTCCTGGTTGGTTACCACACACAGTCCACACACTTCTCCACAGTCAGGATTCGCTGCCTGCAAGTGTCCACGCGCTCCTTTGCTTCCTTTTAGTTGTTTACCACAGCTTCTTCTCAAGGCTGAGCCGTGCAGATGTCCAGCTATTTACCAGCTTCTCAGTGCCACAGCTCCTTCTCCTCAAGGTCGAGCCGTGCAGATCAACGCCACAGCTCCTTCTCTTTAAGGTCGAGCCCTTGCAGGGTGATCCCAACATCCAAGGACCTTGTGACATAGTTCACGTGCAGGGACCCAGTTTTGGAGGCTCACGCTAACAGTCGCTGAGGCCATGGGAGCCGGCCTCCATGACAAAGAATATTCATAAAAGTGTCCGATTTACCAGACTAGACATAATCTATTCACTCTAGATCAGAAAGCATTTTGTTTCCATAATATTTCTAGTGTTGACCTGAACCCTGGCAGTTTTGCATGTTATGGACACCAGCCCAACTCCTCATAACCTGTGCGCACAGCCATGGTCAAGTCATGCCCATGAGGAAAGGCACGGTAGCAGCACGCAGCTCATACGTGCCTCCTTGCAGAGAGCTGAAAGAAAAAGCGCCATGACGATGGTCCCTTTTTCACACTTTCTTGCTCCAGTTATTTCTGGCCTTTGCAAGCATTCAGGACAGCCCGAAGCTTCAATTACACAGCAGGACCAAAGCAGCTCGGAGACTGGAACGGTTCACAGCATTTAACATGTTTTGTACCTGCTTGCCGCGTTACTGTAGCTCCTGTGGATCCATTCCAATCCCGCTGAGTCTTGCCGTTTCAAAGCCATGGATTCTGCATCAAGGTAATCGATCAAAATTTAAAGAAAAAACCCACAACAATAATTAAAAAATTGATTGGCATGAAAATTGTAGTACTTTTTATACATCTTCACACAATAGGGCTGGCACTAGTACAGCGTTGCTAAAACCTCAACATATATACCAACACTTTTCAAATGAGGGATGCAGGACAAATGCATTATCTGAGGATTTTAATGTTTTTATTTGGATCTTACATATTTTTATGTTAAGCACTGACAATCACTTTAGCTACAAATCTAGACTTGGACATAGAGGTCTGGAGGAGGAGCGTTTCTGAGTGGTGTTAGTCAAGGTTTCAATAGGGTGACATCATTTTATATCAGGTGAGGATCTTGACTAACAGTTTAAAAGGATGGTATAAAAAAAGAAAGAGAAGAAAGCAAAATGATAGTCAAGGTTGCATGAACTCTTGCTACTATTCTGCTGTTAATGAATGTAGAGAATGCTTTTCTTAATGATGAGGCAACTTGTGACTAGCCTGAATTTTGCAGATGAAATCAGTATTACTCCTGGTATGCAATAAAGAAACTTGCTGATAGGAGTAGTATGAAAGGAGAAACAGCAGGACAGGAAAAGAAATTGCATAATTTGTAGGGATTCAAAACATATATCAGGGTTTAATATCTGAAACTGCAGTGCAGATACAGCATTTAAAATTTAAACAAATACTTAGGAGGCTTCTAGATATGTTAAGGTCTGTAGTTACTTTACACACATTTCTACATTCTCTTAAAGAGTAAAAAAAAAGTTATTAAAAAAATCCAGACCATATAAACAGAACCCAACTGCTTCATCACCCATCTCTGCAGCAGTGGCATATTTCCCTTGAGTGTTTCAAAGCCATAGGAACAAGGTAACTCCATGAGGCAGTGTATTTTATCGGTCAGCAACATAGAGTCTCCTGCTTCAGAGACAGAGGTGCTGGCAGTGGCCAGCCTCTAGCTCTGTCACGAGGAAGGAGAGAGATTCTCATTTTCTGCCCTATTCTGATGTGAAATACAAATTGGCCATGCTGTTCAACATGATAACCGTGATTAATTTTTTTTGTAAAATTATTGCAATATAAACTATTACTAATACAAACTGCAATATAAATATAAAACTATTACAATACAACACTGTGTATTACATACACACATGTGTGTGTGTAAATATATACCTACACCTACTAGTAGCAGTCAGAAAATTAGAAATTGTTGTGATGGGAGTATATAGAAGACTGATAAACCAACTTTAAAATAAGACTTTAGTAGACTGACATTCATTGATGAGTTGTGCTAATGGTTAGTTCTTATAGATTACCACCACACAGCTTTACGTACACAAAAGTATTAGTCCACTATATCTTGAATTAGCTGTGAGCCGATGCACCACTGGCTGCAGTACTCAGAGGCTGATGGTTGAGGTCAAGGTGATCAGGCTTGAGACTCCTTTTATGGGTAAAGTTCCTCTGGAAGCCTGATGCTTTTTGCAGCTTGCTCCTTTCATAAAAAGGGATCCCATCTTCTCCCAATGCTACTTATCTTGTTTTCGGCTTTGCCAGTCACCCGTCTTGGATACTTGTGTATTCAGTAGGATATCCTGCCTACTTGCTGTCCCTTGTGCTTATCTTGTTCTTTGTTCTTTATCTTGAAAATTCTTTTACTTCAGTTGCTGTTTCTATGTTTTCCCACACTTCCCACTTGCAACTACACAAGTTTTTGTTTAGTCTTTGGTGGACACATTGTTTACATACTTAAATGCAATAGTTACACATTGCATTTGGCTATGCCATGAGTGTTATATATATATATATGTATTGTTGGCTACACTATTTTAGATGCTTCTAGATGCGGTCAAGGCAAGCAAATATGAATTATATTCTAACTATGACTATACTATAATGTGTATCCTGACTCTGACAATAATTTGTAGGTGACATGGCCTCTGGTTTGGCTACAATGCCTACAGTTGCCAGTTGGTATGGTGGTGACCTCAGGTAAAACCATTCTCTGTGGCAGAAATAAGCAACCAAAGAGCTGTTCATTAGACAGCTAGAAGAACAGAATAATTAGCACACCTCAGTAGCATGCTCTAAAATAAAATTATTATACTTGTAACACCACTTTCTTTAGTCAGTACAATGCCACTGTCGTGGTGGTCTTCACATTTACTGAAATAAAATCTATTTCAGAGCAGCAAAACAGAGATTATGTGAAGATGACATTATACAAGGGATCACTATTCATAAAATGAAATTATTCTCCCTTGTGCTTCAGAAGCTGTTAAATTAAAGAACACAGTAGTTAGTATCTTTGATGTAGAAAAGAAGGCAAGAGAGAAGAGAAGGGTAAGTGTTATCATCAGCCTGTCTAAGGAGAAGTAAAAATAACAGATGCAGGAATAGACTGATTTTGACTTAACTAAAGCACTTTTTTTCAGCCTTAATGAAATGATTTTCTAGCCCTGATGTGCTAGCAGCAGAGGTTCTCTGCTTTGATACCGACCAACAGTGAGAAATGACATGCAAGTATGTTTAGGAAACCTGACATGACAGCTGGTTACCTAGTCTCTCTACTCCACAGATGTACAACTGCACTGGGGAAGAAAAGGCATCAGTCATACTCTTCAGCCAGAAGGCAGAGGAGGATCATTTCAGGAAAAGTTTTCACAGCTTCTCTGAAAAAAAAATGGAAGCCATGCCAAGAAAAATTGGAACCTGGGAAAAGCCCAGAAGAGCATTTCTGTGAGGAAAGTTCACCTCTGGGGTTACCGATGGTGCTTGCTGAGGAGAGCCTTGGCAGGAGCTGTGCCGGGGAGCCGGGGCCACCCCAGTTGACAAACCAAGTGGGCCAGGTCATCCCCAATGCCCTTCAGCTAGGGCAGGCAATCAGCGACGCTCAGTAATCTCATTATCATTTCTCTCTTCTCTGGTTAAATAAGCTCTTTGTAATCAGCTACACAGACAGAAGATGTGTATCAGCAGCAGGAAGCCTGGTAGGGTGAGGGGGATGTCGGGCGGGGGTGGTGAAGGCATATGCAGAAGCACAGCGGGGCAGCTGTAGCCCCCCGGTCTGCCTCACGTACCGCAGTGAGTCTCTGAGACCTCTGTCCCCCAAAACCCCGCTGCTGCGGGGACTTGTGGTGCACACCACCTCATGAAGGTCTGAGACTCCTATTATTCACAAGTAGCAAAATGACAGAAGGCAAATTTGTTCTAGGTATTGGCATCCGCCAAAGGGTGAATGAACATTGCATCTGTCCTTAAAAGCCTTAAAAGGCTGCCACTGACAGTGGTTGGAATTACTGACCTACCTCCAATATAAACTTGGCCTTCGTGGAAGGAGGGATGTGTAATGCATACTTTCTGACTGCTCTGTCGGTGATCTCAATCCTGACCCAATGGGTCTGGTCTGAAATTAGTGGGCTTCTAATTGCTTTTTAATTTAAAGCAATTACAAAAGGGGGCACTACCAAACATCATTTGTACTTGTGGGATCACACATGGCATTTAACTGGGAAAAGCTCGTTGGGCAATTTTTTTCATTAGAACTCTCATTCTACCCACAGCAAATGCTGGGATACCTGAAATTCAGAATTTATATGGTAAGTTGTATGGGCATTTTTATCAACAAATGTTTATTTTGTTTACAATATTGTAGTGAAAAACAGAGTCAAGTATTTAGACTGGGCTGAAACTTATGATTCATGCTCCTAGATTTGCAGCACTGTTCTTTACTGTTTTAGCCACTTACGAAGAGACGATTGTTAAAGGTTAACTGAGCCAAAAAGGCATCTAGAAAGAAAATAAATTCCTGATGCCCCCTTATCTTACTTCAAAATTTACAGCAGTGTGGAACATGACCTTGAGAAGCTATGTTAACTGACACAATGATGACCATGGACTTGCAGTTGCTGTGGACGGAGATAAGTTGTGTCCAGCAACAACTTGTGAGTCAGTTCTCACTAGAGTAAGGTTTTTCCATGATTGAAAAAGCACTTTGTCCCTGCCTACACACTCTGTGTAGTCAGTCATCATTGCATTAGTTAAAGTGACTTCTCAAGGACATGTTTTAACTTGTCGTGCTGTTCCAGTAAAGTCAAACCCACCAAGAGGGACATCAAGAGGGTATTAGCAAAGCATGGGGCCAGCTCCATCAAAAAGGACAGATTCTCCTGCTGCCATTCATAATAGAGAAGTGACATCTCTGCATTGCCACTTCAAGCCCACAGTGCTATCTGAAGTGACATCTTCATGTTGCAGCATGAAGCCCTTAGCCTTACGTGGAGTGACATCTCCACAGAACTGACTGCAGCCCATGCTAATTGCAGCTCGATCTCAGGAAAAGTGTTTTGCAAAAATATTACTGGAAAAGCTCTGAGGAGGGCAGGCACCAGCTAGCAGTGCTGAGCCCCAGGTACCAGCAAGCAGTTACTCCTGTTAACAAAAAAATAACGTGGCATTTTTCCCCTGAGTTATAAGAACAGATCACCTTTGATAATAAGAGTTCATTGCGCTGTTTATCTGAAAGGAGAAAAGGTGCTTCATCTTTTCCTCTTGCAAATATGTCAGGGAGAAAGTAAACATCTTCCCTGCACTTACAACTGTTCAGCTTTGCTTAAGCAAAAGTAAACATGTGGCTTTCTTCCCTGAAGAAATTCTTGAGCCTTACCTGATTTCTACCAGTTCAAGGTTGTGCCTGTACGGCTGTGCGTTTAAGCAAGCGATCCTAAGCTCTTGCTGTTCCTGGGATCAAGGCTCACGGATTCATGTCTATCCTTCACAGCTGAGTAGCTGCCTGTCTTTGAAGACCTCACCAGGGCTCTTTAATTCTGGCTTTGATGTCTATTATCCCAGCATCCCTACCTCCGCCCCAACAAAAGAGCCCAGCAGACTGAGAACAGCTAGAAGTGCAAAAAAGTGCTGGAACAGAGGTTAAGACTTGGGAGTCATTAAAAGATGTACAATGTGGGGGGAGGTGTATATATATAGCATGTTTCCATCAGCTTGGCTTCCAGCCTTCAGAGGAGAAAGTGCGAAGAGGAGATATCCCTTCTCAGTACTTGAGTGCTGTTACTTTCTATATTTGTAGATCAATGCAGGAGGGCCAGGAATCTGGTTTTGAGCACTAGCCAGTATTCTGAGACAGCCAAATTTCAAGTGCTCAACTCAAGTTTTACCTTAGTTAATGACCCTTATACTGAAGTTACCATTTTTTGCTGGTTTAAGGCACTTCAAAACCAGAGAATGAGTTACCTGTGTAGACCTAGCCCAAGTCAGATCTCAGCTACTAATAATTTGTTTTCAGACACATTTTCAATCTTGAAGTGATTTGATTTTTATCTTACGTTAGTTCAACTAGCACCTTTACTCACAGGTTCTGTTTCTGGGCCATGTCCTTTTA
>NW_010524352.1:3315-27186 GCF_000687285.1 Phaethon lepturus | reverse complement strand
TAGGGAAAGGAAAAGTTTTCCCCTTTCAGAAAGACTCTTTCTGAGGCTGTTTTACAGACTCGTACATACTTTCTGCTGCTCTACTAGTGGAAATTTTCTCTCCAGCTGGGGACATTAAAAATTGTTATATTTACCAGGGACCTAAGTTTTGTTTTTCATATATGAGTCTGGTTCAAATTGGCGGTGACAGAAAAGTTACCTATTATGTAGCACAGGGAAATTCAAACTTGCTACAGCAGTTACTCTCAGCACTGACCTGATGCAATTTAAGGGGCAAGGTGAATACCCATCAGTAGGAAAATGTCATTATTCACCACAAACAAACAAAATTACCTATTCTTAAACAGTAAGGTCATCTGTTTCACATTCTATCCACCTTGGGCTGATTAGAGCAAATTAGATTCTGTGCTAATCAGCTCAAGTCATGTGCTGAAAATGTAGAAATCCGTTATTTGATTTTCTTGCAGTAATTCTCAAGAATTTGTATGCCAAATGAAGAATGCAAAAGTATTTAACCTTGGTAGGGCCCAGTCCTGCAACTTTCTGGGACTTGCGCTGAGTAGTCTTATCAGGTTAAGTAAGACCCCTTACACATGGAAGACTGCATAATGGGCATAGTGGAAAGGTGGTTTTACAGTCTATCAACAGCATCTTTTTAGCTACCTACTACCAGTCAAGACTGTACCTTATCTACTCTAATTTTGCGGAATTTAGATATTAGTAGGTGTTGTGGTGTTTAGTTGCATCTTTTCAATCCCATCAGGAATGAAGCGGCAAGACCAACACTGGACAATTATCACTTTATATTAGAATAAGACTCGGTTTAGGCATGAAAGGTCAGGGGACAGTTAAGTCGGTCCTTTTTTAATTTAAATTTCATTAGTTTTACACATTACATTTGTCATGGCTGTACTAAAATAAGTCCTAATTCAGGTCATTTATGAAAAATGTGGGAATGAGAGTATAAGTAAGTAGATGGTTTCTTTTCTTTGCTTTGCTATTCCTTCCCACATGAGCTTGAGCAAATTGTATAAACGTCTTTTTCAGATGCTAAATGACAAAAATAATGTGCAATATCCTCTGTGAGTTTTACTTCACTCATAGAAATGAAATGCATTCAGACTCTATCTATACTCAATAGATCCTTACACGTACCAAACAGATGTAATCATTAACAGTATTTTGTCATTCGTTGTGTCATCATTTAAATAATTTCCATGTCCAACTACCTCAGGACTGTACCCATTGAATTCCAAGAGATTCACAGTCCTGCTTCATAGGTGACTGCCTTAAAATCAATACACATTAAAAAAAATCATAGTCCTACAACATGGTTTTTGAAAATTTTTTTTTAAATATTCTTTGTTAGTTTGGTCAACTTTCACACCTATATGAGAATAATTGTTCTTATCATGAATAAAAAGGTACAGGGGGAAAAAAATTATCTATGTCATTTTGGTTTTTTCCCCCGCATGTTTAAGAGCAAGAAACAAGCAGGGAAGTCCCTATCAAAATACTGGAATCTGGATAGGAAAAATAATTTCATGCCTGCAGAGGCCTAGGATCTTGTTTATAGGAGAGTGGACTTTTTTGTACAAATGATCTATAAAACGTGTGAAAAATCCATTTATTTATCTCTCACTATTTGGATAGCTGTGGGCAATGCTTGTAGAATTTGCAATCTTTGAAACAGAGGTTAAATTAAAGAGAGAAAAAAAAGCATATTTCTTAGTTTTCCACATACTTTGAATCTTTTCAGTAATGCTGCCTCGACTTGAGAAACAGTGATATTTCAGGCTTTGGCAACCTCTGTTTTGAAAACAAATCAATATAACTTCAACCCAGTATCAGTCACTTAATTTTTAGGAAAGGCACAATCCCACCCTACCTTTCCACACTTTCTTCCTAAACCAGGTCTATCAAGGAGAGGCTGCCAGTGACTTAAACTCTGTCATCCAATATGCCGAAGTGGGATTGCAAGGATTTTCCAGAGTCACCTGAATGCATAAGAGGGTAGTAACTTGGACTCTGTGCTTCTTGCTTTTGGTCATGCCAAACCATAAAACTGTCTTAAGAATTGCAATTCAATACATTCAATTCAGTCCTGAAAAGCAAACTGCCAAAGCAGAGATTGAACAAGTTTACAGGTCAGAAGTAGAAATGTTGCATGGACACATATTAGACCTTCTAGTCTGTGTCTAGCACCATACTAGTGCAATTATCCTACTTCAAAATTTCAAATTAGCGATTTCATTCTATTACCTTTTCTGCATCAGAGGTGTGGGGAGATCTCTCCCTTGCATTTAATTGGACAGTATATGAGTACAACATCTGTAGGCTGATCTGTGCAATATTGTCCCATCAATAATCTGGAAATAGAGTCTTTTTACTTCAAGGTAAAGATGCTCTAGGTTTGTGCATCCAGGGATTTCCTTCATTACAGGTGAATTCAGGGCCACTCTGAGGGTCAGCTCCAGGAGACCAGACACTACGTAAATTCCCAAAATGGGGATGAAAAAAGAATTAGTGGCACAATGACTTGTTACTGGATGAATTTCCCTCTAAACGGGAACTGCTTCATTAGCACATACCCTCTCCTTATCGCAAGACTAAAACCAAATAAATCAAACCCTGGCTAGACTTAACCAATATTTTTTGTCATCATAATGTCTCTTTTTCAATAGAGTTACATGATTCAAGTTCATTTTAATAGCGAGCAATGAAGAAATTACAGTTGTTTCCATTCACACATGGCTCTAATGGGAAAAGCTTGACAGTAACTGCCCTTGCAAGAAATTCTTAACTTTTTCAGGAAAGACACTAGTGTTCCTACATGGGTAATTACATCCTGATTCTGAGATTTTCCAGAAAAAAATGATGCAGTAACTTTGTCCCCTAGATTGGAAAGGACTAACTGAAAAAAAAACAAAACTCTTTGGGTTAAAAATATTTTTTCAAAAGTAAGTGATTGTGATGGAAAGAGTAGATTACATCATTCATTTCCATAGCAACAAAACTTGTAAAATAACAAAGCAACTAAACTTGTAAAATAACAATAATGTTAGCAGAAGTTATTTGAAATAGTTTCCTTGTTAGTTGATATAAAACTCCAGTGAAAAGATGAGACAGATAAATAGAAAGATTTGTTCCTTCTATTGAGGGTTGATCCACTATTTTTCTGTCTTCTCGATTTTTTCCCTTTAATATTTTGAACTTCTTTGGAACGAAGTCTCTTTAATAGCATAAAAGCAATTCTCTCTTTTCCATTCATTCTTCCTTGGCCTCTCACTCTACCTCCCCCATCCTCCTATTCTGCTTTCCTCTTTTGTCTGTTTTCAGCTACTTTTATCATTTTCTCTATCCAAATACATTTTTTAACATAGCCAACAGAAGAACATATGTAACATTGGAACAAAAATCAAGGGGGCAAATCCCAGAATAAGAATGACAAAATACCAAAATGTTGATTGCTGAGGAAATCTCACTGACAACCTGTATCAGCAAGGACTCCTTCACTTTTCCTTTCAAATTCTACCATGTTCTTCTTTAATCTAAGCTAGATTTAAATGTTGAAGCAGTCCAAGAGGAAAATGCTTATCTATTGAAATCAGAGTCTTCTTGAATATTCTGCTGCGTAAAAGCTTCTGTTTACTCACAATAAATAGAAATGTGTTCTGTAAATAAATCCAGTAGATTTCAGTGTGACTACTCTCAAAGTTACTACTCAGTAGTAAAAAGGATAGTAGGTTCAAACTTGTTGGGAAGTGCTGCACTGAAATAACTCCTAGAAATGTTCTGAACTTTGCTTTACAGCCAACGACTTTTTTTACAGGAAATGTGGAAAACATTAGCTAAAATTGTGTTGGTCTGTACAATTTTATTCTGTTAAAGACAGGTTTTATGATACATTTAGCCTTTTAAATGACACTAATAGTCTCTGGAGACACGTGGTCTTTCCTGCAGTTCAACAATTAAGTCTATTTCAATGTTATTTGGATAAGTTGAAACAATTCAGTTACTGTATGTCTGCTCAGTGGCATGTACTGTAAGGCTAATGGAAACCACCTAGAGTTAACTAAATAATAAGGCTTTAGCCAGCTTTAGACATCTACCTAACTTTTGGAGGGAAGGTTGAAAACTGAGGGGGTGGAAAAGGTCATTTTATTGGCAGAGAAAGGAGCGTATTTTTCATCTCTCATTCCACACATATGCACCCCTCCTCCTATCCACCACCACACACACACTTCAAAAAAATTGCCCTAAAATTTACACGGGTCATAAGTCTGAGTTGATAATGAGCATGATTAATCACAATTGTGTTTCTGTTTTTCCTTTCTCTTTCGGCTTTTGAAATGTGTTACTTGCTAAATTATGCTAGCAAGGTTTTTAGATGTGTATGCATAAATACACATATGCAGTCCTTACGTATATATATACACATGTGTATATATATGGCATATCCTGAATTGCTTGCACTTTTGTGTAGTAAGTGTATGTTTATATAAATTATCTTATGTTGCTATGGCTAGACTGCTTCCGCTACCAAACTAGCTCTTTTAGACCTAGCTTAAATATCTCTACAATGAGCTACTATGTAGTCAAATATCTAATCAGATTTTTACCACATGACAAAAAAAAGTGAGAGGAAGTAATTAAGAGGGCTCCAGATTTAAAATCTTGGCTTTATTTCAAAGCCCAAGCCTTGGACTAATCAGACATAAGAAAGATAAAAGATACAGAGGGAGCTATATTCATCATCAGTTAAACTGGCTAATAGCTCTCCATCAACCTGTACTGGGAGTGGAAAGGAGCAGCATGATGATACCAGTATAATTCTACTTCCTACAAACCTCAAGTTTCCCAAGATTTTTGGATCTTGACAATCAGACTGAAATTCTTCTCTTAGGACTGATTCAAAGTATGACAGTTATTTCTTTGGAGTCAGTTAAATCCGAGTTAAATCTGTGAGGCTGCTGAAGCACATCATGAACATTGGCGTAACATAGGCTAAACTGTGGCTTGACCTGTACATGAACTACATGAGGAGACTCATGTGATCATGGCGTACCACTGGAGATACAGGTGAGAGAATAATAGCAATCCAAGGTATGAATACTACATGCACCATGTGGACATTCAGGTCTAGAGAACGTGAGAAAATTAAAAAAAAAAATCATAGAAAACAGATGTGTTTTTCAAAATTATTTGTGCAGCCAAAAGCTTGACTTTACACACACACATGTAAAAACAAAATGTTGGTGAAGACTATTCCAATATCGCTGAAATTACTTAGTCAAAATACACAACAGCTGTTGGTGCAAGGGGAGGCAATCTACCCTCTGAAGGTGAATTTTGCCTAGGAAACCCTCTCATCCATCAGGACCAAAGGTGGAGAGCTTTTGGGGTGGCAATTTTGGAAAAGGACAACTCCAGAGGATTCTTCAATATTAATTTGTCAAGGATGGACTTAAAACTCACTTTCTGACAAAAATCCCCCCACTCAGGTGGTTGAGTGGCTTTACTTACACCGGTCCCCCCACATTAATGTCGGGTCCAGGGCCACAGTCCAGATTCAGCAATACAAACAATTGCAAGTGCACTAGGCTCCAAATGAGACAGGTTGCATACACCCAGAAAGCCAGCAGATCCTACCCAAAGCAGTCAAGCAGTAGCATATGGCTAAAAGTGATGATCTAACACCGAATTCAGTAGGATTGGAGGGTCTACAGTGCTTTTCTCAAGGGCTTTGCTTTTTTGAAGAGATTTGCTGTAATGATGACCCTCCTGTGAACAGTTACAGGAGAAGGTTTCCTCAAAAGACTCCTGACAAAACTTATATCCAGGCAAAGCCATTAACTATACCAAACATTGAACTCTGGGGTAGTCAACACTGAGTTTGACCTAGAAATTATTAGAATATACCATTACAAACAATTAGCTCTTTTGACTGGAAGGTGTCTTTTTACTAGAGTTAAAGGGTGGCAGGTTATGAAGTCTGGACTCATCCTTCTGCATTTATTTAAGAATTTTCAAGGGACAACAGGAATACAAAATAAGGTCTGTGGAAGAGCTTTTCTTTGATCTAATACAAACAGACTACTATTCTGCAAGCTGCAAAGGTACATTTTAATTACCACAGTGAAAGCAGATGTAAAATCAATAAGGTGTTTTATTTCTCTCATTGATATGTATAAATACTTACTTTACAGCAAGGTTAAGCTGAGTTTTCTGTCATTAAATGTAAGGATTGATGGAGGCCATTCAAACCAAGTTAGAGCAGCAGAGAACAGAGTAGCCCTCCATGTCACACCATCACCTGAAAATATTCACCCAATGCTTCAAAAACTATTTTCTGGGCTATTCAGAAATTTCTGTCATCACCCAGTTGGGATTGAAGGCTATAATGGACAAAATTTTATTACAAATAACTGGCTCAGCCATTCCACTATTTATACAACTGTGCTTGCTTGTCTTAATTTATGAAGTAGTTCAATTATTATAGAATTTCTTGGGGATGTCTCATTTTAATAGAACCATTAATTCTATGCTCAGAGGACATACCGAAATTGATGGTCAGTTCCTGTTCTTCATTTTAAGCAGAAATGGATCCAATTCAAAGCCTCCCACTGAAACTCTCTCAAACTTTGAGGAAAATTCAAACTGCATTCACAAGTATCAAAGGCCTAGGTCTTTTCCTTTATTTATTTATGTTATTACGAGCAAGGATCACAGTCTCCTATTGCCCTTGACCAACTTCAAGCAAGTTGTTTCTCCCCTCGTAATGGTTCTCATTTATCTAGGAGAAATCAGAGAACGCCTTTATCCCCTGAAGTCCCTCTGTTAAAAACACTGATGGTCATTCCTATACATCACTTTTTACTTCATTCTGAATGGAAATAGACTTTGAAAAACTGCACAGCAAGGAAGGCTGGCCCAGCCACAGCAGTGCCTAACTTGAGACCTCACTGGCCTCTGCCTCTACTATAAATGCATCTGAGACACTAGACAGAACAAACCCAAAACTTCAGAAGACTTTGAACACTTAAGCGTGGTCTACCTAAGTGCTGCAATAAAATGCAAAGTTTTACATTTTAAATCTTCACAGATTTTATACCTCAGTTTTCTTTGTCAGAAGTCAGTTCCCTCCCTGAGAACGATGCTGGGAATACGCCTTCAATGTCAAGAGGCACACAAGTATGTTAGTAATAGGTGCCATACAAGTACTACTGATTCAAAGCCAATTCCACATTATTCCCATAATTTTATGTCTTCATTTAAAAGTTGGTTTATATGAATATCTCATTATTTAGAAGGCTTTGCAAGTGCACCGTTATGCACACAGTGCCCAGATGACAGTCCAATCTGCTCTACAACAATCTGTATAATATTTCTTCTGCTTTTTAAGAACTGCTTTCTGTATTTTTAAATTTCATTTTAGCTTGGTTTATGACCTGTTTTCACACATTCCTCATGTATTCCATTGTGAGGGCTCTTGGAGAAATCTGCAGGAAAGAAGTACTTGCAGTGTCTGCACGATGATGTGCAGAGGGACCCAAACTACAAAACATCTGGTTATACTGCACAGGCCCGGGAACCATGGCGGTAAGTTTGCCAGTAGCAGAATGTTAGTCTTGAATAAATTAGAAGGGAGAGATCATTCACAGGCTCTTTTCTAGCAAAATTATATGAGTATTAGATTAACATGGGACAAGAGACCAGTGAGAATAGAGCCCTTATGATACAAAATGCAGAAATATCAGAGGCAACGTGTCGCAAAAATATCAGAGGCAACATGTCGCAGAAATAAAGAACAGGAAGGATAAGGATATTATGACTCTTTTTTTTTTGCTTTTTTTTACTGCAGTCACAGAAGACGAAATGCCTTACCAAGGCATACGCTTTAAGGGGCCAATTTTGCATCTAATGAAGTCAATGGAAAAAAACATTGAGTTCAATGATGCAACATAATGTCCTTAATGAAAAAAGTAATCTCATGTTAGGATCCACTTTTGAACCCATTTAACTTGATGGAAACCTTTCTTTTGATTTCAAAAACATCAGATTAAAACACCAAGTATTCAAAAAGACATCTAGAAGCTCTCGTTACATGGAGTTCATCCCATCTATTCAAAGTTTAGATTAAGTCATGGAGAGACCAGTTCATGATCCTACAGATATGGTCAGACTGCCCATATATCTAAAATAATCGTGGGCTCAGACACTGGCAGGACAATTGTACCTGAATATCTTTATGTTTAACTCTTTCTGCCAATAAAATTATCTCTGACATTTACGGACCCTGCCATTTTGACTTACCGTATGCTTATGCTAAAATCCCAAGGAAAAGGCATAATTTTTTCTCTCCCTGTATACTCTACCTCAATAAGGAACAATCCATTTTACTCAGACTTCTCTTTTTTAATATCACTGTTGCCCTGGGACCAGGCAGAGAAAATACCAACCCAAATGTTTAAGGCAGGAGAGGTTGGGGGTGCAGGGAGGACATGGAAAGAAGAAGATGATGAAGGGAAACCACTGTGGCTGGCACTTTTTTAAGCAAGAGCAACTGCAGGGAACATGACACTCCTCAGTCCAAATTCAGAAAACACAATTTGGGAAATAAATGGATCAGTACATCTGCTGTTGTGGTAAAGTTTGGCTCAGAAAAAAACAAACTAACAAACAAACAAAACAACAGAAGTTCTGGTGGATTGAAGAGATAGGCAAAGCTTGATTTGCTCCTAAACTAGACTAACCTTTACATCAAAAGAGGCAAATTCATGTTGGCAGGCATGAATTTTCTCTAAAGCAATAGGAATAACACAATACATGAGGGAAAGCAAATAAACTCCACTTATTTGCTGATATCAGTGGCTACTGATAAGATGAGACCCTCTCCCCAGTGTGTTATGGGAAGGTCAGCAATGCAGGGCCACCAAGGCTGGCCCTCTGCGCCGATATGCTAGTGGTGCACATCGGCTGTGACAGGTCCCCAACACCAGGCACTTACTAGGGTAGACGTGTAACTTAGAGATGTGTTCCAGTACCTCCCCCTCCCTGGTACTAATCATAATCTAATCCCCTCATAATCATCTAACTAGTGAGAGGACTCAGGTTATTTCATGACACATCTGAAACTTGGAGTGCTGGAGGTCAGGAAATGAGGTTTCTTCCATCACTAGAAAGGAGGAGAGCAACAGAGCTTCTGTTGCAGAAGACAGCAGAAAGAGGAACAGGAGCACTCCTTCCACATAACCCCCCGAGGTGCTGACACTGAAATCAGAATGGGGAACCTGAATTTTAATTGTGAGACTCTGTTTCCTGGATTAATAAGGAGCAGACACATCCCAGCAGCATTCAGGTCCTTCAGCAGAACGAGCAGAGCACCCACAGGTATGACCTAACCTGGCCTACCCCACTTACAACCTTGAGCTACCCTAAGCACGTGTACAGTTCAGTTTCCTATGCTTTTCTTTTTAGATGGGAAATTTGGGGGCAGGGACTACCTTCTTCCATATATTTGTACAACTACGCAGAGCTAAAGAGACCCATTTAACATCAGGGCAGAGTATTCATCATCTGATGCATATTTAATGCATCAGTTATACATCAATGTTAGGTCAGTATATAAACACACATATGCTCTTGGACAAAAGCATCCATGCATCAAAACTCTGCATCCGTACCTCGGTGCATTCAATTAAGAGAGTAACCCATTATCACTCATTATGGTTTATATTTTCATAATACTGTTTTATGGTTATTACCTATTCCCTTCAGCTCTATCTATCTATAAGCCTTACATGCTATGACACTATCTAAACAGCTCTTTGTTTCACACAAAACCAAAACTCAGTACCAAAGCTTTGGCACTGTCCCTTCTACATGATCTGGGCTGCAAACTGACTTCATCTTCTCACACTTCTCCTTGCAGATAATCTGATCAGGAATTTCACATAAAATCTTACACTTTGTGAAACATTCACGTGCACATGTGCCCACTCCCCAGGAGGCTTTCCTGGTATTTTCACGGTGCCCTCCATGACAGCAAACATTACTGGGGACAGGAAAGGTGGTACAAAGGTACAACCAACACTTCAAGCATCGCATTAATTCCTGCTAAGAACACTAAAACTATGCATCAGTGCAGGCAAAAAGTGGCTCAAAAGAGAGAAATAATACAACCCGTACAGTTATGGACAAAAATATCAGAAGGAAGATTTGAAATGTAAGGTAAATGTTGAAGAACATTGATTTGAGATCTTCTTGGATCCTCTGACAACCTTTTATTTAAAGAAGAGCTATCGCTCTGGGCCTAGAATATCACACTTAGCCTATGAATTCTTTTTAAAGCATAGTTACCTTTATTTTATTTAATTGTAAATATTTTCATTGATTAAAAAGACTGAGGCCGAGAACAGGTTTTAGTTCATAATAGCTCCTCCAATAAGAAGTGGTATCACGAGATAACTACAATATTTTTTATAAAGAGGATAAAGCTTTTAGGCTAACACCTTATTAAACTAGATTTACTAATGCCTTTTGGAAAGATTTTTCCCTCTATGTAGTTCTAAGTCTCTCTCCCTTCCAATCACAGTTCTTCACATCTGGCTTAGTATCCAGGAGGTTGTAACTGAGGAAAACAGTGTGCTTCCACAGTGAAAAAAACAGGGAGAAACTAGTTTTGACCTCACTTTTCATGGGCTCGTGCATTTTAAAGCCACTGCCTTTTGTGGAGACACTCCTGATTTGCGGTGGTTTGCACAACGCCTGCCTCACCTCCTCCCCGCGGTCTTCCTTGGGAAGCCAGCGCAGGGTGTGCAGGGTGAAGGGCCCCCGCAGGCAGCGGTGTGGGGCTGTCCGTGGGCAGCCCAGACACGAAACACAGCCCTTGGCCAATTCTCCTGAGCGCTGCCGGTGGTGCGGCGCTGGCCACGGAGGCTACAACTGTGGCTTGGCGTCGGGGCAGCAAGGCACAGGCTCCTTGGGCACGCTCCGAGAAGCAAAGCTGCCTCCGTGGAGACCTGCCAGGTGTGGCAGATTTTTGACATACGACACACAGCTTTAGCCGGGGTGGTCACTCTGCAAAATATGTCATTTTTCCCAGTCCATCCTGCTCCTTTTGCTCTTTCACTGGCTGCATCTGACATCAGGCACAGAGGAAACAGCGTAGGATCTCAGCTGTCAGTTCAATGGTGCAGAAACACCACGGCAAAAAAAAATGTAGGACTATAAACTTTTTTGTTTAGTAGGATTTCAGACCCCCATCTCCTGATGAAAAATTGTCATCAGGAACCACTGGAAGGTTTTTTAAGGATTCCAGCCAACCCAAGGCAGACTTGAGCAACAACGGCAAAAATAATTTAGAAATATCAAACCAGATCAAATATACCCCAGAACTCAGAAATAACAATGGCAATTTTTGAGCCACAAATAAAACAATGCATGTTAGCATATGTATAAAAGTAGGCAGAAAAAAATCCACATGGAATTCAAGTCATTCTGCTCTATGGCTGTAATGAGCGCAGAGGTAGACGACTTGTTCCGCTGCCGCTCAGTTTTACACATGCTCAGCCTAACACATGCTCAGCCTGACCCTCTCATCTTCTCAGTGGTAAAATAAATACTATAGAAAAAAAAATCAAGGGGATAAAAATACAAAAAAAAAAAAAGGAAAAAAGAAAAGAATAGACAAAGACACTAAGAAAGAAAAGAAGAACCATTGAAAGCCTGTGCAGACAAGTATGAATCAATTATTCTAAAAAGCAGATGTAAAATGAAGCTGCTTAAACATATAAGGCACTTCTACATTGTATTCAAATAATGCTGAAATTATAGAGCTGTCATTCGCAGACCTGTCGAGGGTGCCTTTCTTACCACATTATGATTTAGCATTTCTCTTGGAAGGTTGTAGCAATTTTGACATTAGAGTCATTGGACAGAAAAACCATAAAATGTACACGAAGCACCACCTCTTCTTTTCTGTGGTCTTAAAAAGAGCTCTGAGAGCTGATTTTGCCACTAAAAAAATCAAAAAATAAAAATAATAAAAAAAGAATCACCTGAAAGTATTCGTAAAAACGTAGAAATGCTAGTCTCAAGAGAACGAGCTCGAACGTCTGTAGAACCAATGTAACTGTGAAGATTTAAATAATTTGATGGCACATAACCTAATCTGACATGGCAGCAGGTTATTTTACAAATTGTGAAGGGCTCTGCCCACCCGTGTCATAATAAGAGCCTCTTTGAGAGGCAGCTTAAAGATACGGATTTTTCTGGAGGCAAACACCCAGGTGAGAAGAAAAATCACCCAGAAATGGAGATCAAGAGAGCGAAGTTAAACTCCTGGCGATTCGCTGTCGAGGCTGCTCAGCTCCGGGTGCACAATATATTTAAGGGGGTATTTTCAATAACTTTCTCTGATTGTTATAATTTGATGAGACAATCCTAACCATTTAGCTCTAATAAACTCACAGATGATGAACAATGGCTGCATTAAATCTATTGTCACTTAGCAGTAACACGAGGAGCAAAGGCTCACCGGCTCTTCTCACAGCATTTGATTTTATTCACTCAGTCTCTCATTCCACATCAGCTGCCATCTGGACAAAATTCAGAAACCATGACACCTGCTTGAAGAATAAGATGCTGATCAGATGGAATGGGCTGGGACGTCATCTTGAGAGCAGAAATGTGAATTGTTGGTAACACAATCGCTTAAAAGGTTTGTAAATTATGTGCCTTCAGCTCAGCATATGGCTCATGTGAAATATGGCCTTGTGAACTTTTCACAAAACTTGAGCTCGGATGATATAGTAGTGGCTGTTTTATAAACACATGTGATAAATAAGTACAACTTTACATGTATACACACAAGAGAGAGTGTCAATGGCTTTCAGCACCCTTTTAAATAATGATACTATTTTACGTTTGCTTAACAGCATGCAAATATTTATTTCACCCAAAATACCCAAGCAGACCTCGCAGTACTGCTGGAAAAGCCAGTCAAGGAAACCTGTGGTCTTCTGGCTATGCCGCGCTGGTGTGGAAACCAGCCCCTGTTGCCATTGCGCCCAGGCAAGGGGTACGGACGTGGGTCCTCCTTCAGCTGGGTGCAGCATGGTCCCTCAGCCTCTTCCCCCCCCAACAGAGCTGCAGTCTCTATACGGATGGGCAGGGTCAGCACAAAAACTCACAGACGTGGCTCTGACTCGGGGGGCTTGGGAGTCAACAGCGAAACCCACCTGAGCAGCCCTGCCCTCCGCAGCCCGGGGACCAGAGAAACTCCTGACATCTATTCACTGGTGGGTTTGTAGAAGCATAAATATCAGTTTGCATGCGCAAATACGGACACTGCAAGTGTTTCAAGCCCGCTGGTGTTCGTTGTCTGGGGTATCTATCTGTGTAGGTTTCTCACATGTCATGAGGGGACTTCTGAGTACCGATAGTCAAGAACCGAATCTGAAGAAACATGGTTTCTTATGACCCTCACTGACTCCAGCTACTGCTGCTGAGACATTAATGAATTTCTTTTCATTTCTTTCCCAGTTTTGGGGAAAAAAACCCCAAACCAAACCAAACCAAACCAAACAAAACAAAAAACCCAAAAACCTGTTCAGGACTTTTTCGGGGATGATGCAGATTTAAAAAAATTAGTTCCCCACTCTAACGTCAAGTTACGGTACTTTATAGAAGCCGGCTTTGCAGTGCTAAATAGTCTTCTGTAGCCTCATCCTTCTGCCTGCCTACAAGAAACAGTGACAAATTACAGTTGGGGGGGGGAGACTGAAGAAAGAAATATTCCATTTTTAATTGCCTTTTCATTTTCTTTTTATAGCCATGCTTAAACTGTGAGTTATCAGAAGCTGTTCAAAGTCTTTTTCTTTTACCATTTTAAAATATATTCCTCCTAAAGCCAGATGAAAAATACGGTTAATGGGGTTTTGTGACTCCCACAAAGTCCCCTACAAATTAAGGGACTTTGAAAAAATGTCAGCTGCCCAGTTCCCACGAAAGAAAAATTAAACAATAAAGGCTTATCGACTTGTTCCTGAGAAGATAAAGCATTTATGAGTGAGACCCTCTCGTACTCTCTGGTTTGTGATCAGAGTCTGCAGTTTCCAAGATTCACAGAAAATATTCTGATTAGCAAAAAAAACACGCTCTGATCAAATTAGTTTTAAGATTTTATAACTGAATCCCATCCTCCCTTCAACCTGTTTTCATACAATGTGCTGTCTCGTTCCGTCGTGCTGCTATCACTACCAATTATAACCAGTGCCATAAAAACATCACATTCATGCAGATCAGCTGATTGTGCCAAGTTCAAGAAAGGACAGCAGGATAGAGATGACAGCAGCTTCTACTGGCCCTGTTCCAGAGTCCCTTCAGGCTTGTTGTTGTTTTTCTCTTCTGCAGACCCCCAGGATTTCACTTTCTCGGAAATATCAACGCCATCCCTCTCTCTCCGAGGGCCTCACTCCCAGCCTACTGACACCATTGAGGGTATTTCCATTGACTTCAACAGGTCATCTACAGAGCTCTTTGTCTTTCGTGCCTTCCTCTTTTACACTATTTCTGATCTCTCTGCCATGTGTCAGCCTGAGCAAAAGCCTTAAACGGCAAACTCCAGTCTCCCATCACATATTCGATACGTACGCACCACACACGGATAAACTGTAGGTTTATGGCTGCCGCCTTTGCTGTGCGTATGGCTTCTACATGGTCTAAAAGACTTAGAGCAAAGGGTAAAAAAGCCACCTGTAGGAGACTTCTAATTTTACATTTTCTGACTCGTGAAGTTCTGCCCGATGCCATCTAGAGAAAAGGAGATAACACAAAAGGAAAAGGAGGATTCATACTACCTCTTTCTTGTCCAAGAACAGTAAGAAAAGCACCCTTCTAGAATCTTGTCAGATTACTGTTGAAAGCCCAAGTGTATTTCCTGGCTTCATTTCTTTGGAAATTGAAAACTGTTTCACCTGGAAAATAATTATAACTGAAGCTAGCTAGCTGTATTAATCAGAACTGAAAATTGGTTTAAAATGTTTTACTTTAACTAATGCCATTAGCAAGTGTAAGCTGAAGAAATCAGTGTTTCAGCTCTTCTTACACTGCACAAAGGAAAATGAGATTTTAAAAATATCTTTCTTATTCCCTTTCCCTCTGTCATTCCATTTTCCTGACATTAGAAATGTGAGGGCTATTTCATCATCAACAAGACAGTGGTCAGCTGCAGAAAGAAGGATCATTCACTTCTCCATATGAGCAGCAGCAAAACCTGGTCTAAAGTATCCACTGCAGAGTCTTAAAAAAATCTTACATTATAATTAAAGACAAATAAAGCATTTTTATCTTAATAATTTTTAATTTTTAAAAAAAATATTAATAAATCTAATAACAAGACAGGTGAACATGGTATTCAACCATCCTTCAGACTCCTAACCTGCCCAGTGTTCTATATTTTTAGCACTCAGCTGACTTGGCTAACTAAGCAGGGACAGCACTAATTGCTGCGGGAGGCTGACGTGGAAGAAAACAGTGACATTCTTCCTTTAACGTGGTGCAGTCTGCCATGACTCTGCAGAGTGACACAGCGAACTCAGAATAGCAACCAAACCCAGTGAGTCTTCCCAATGCCAGACAGGGATCATAGAAAATGATGGAGTGTCTCTGAATTAAAGACAAGAAGCTAAAACTATGCAAAGTCTGGAAAGCCAGCTCATGCCAAAGGAATATTTGCTTCGATTTAATTGATGATAAAAGAAAACCCAGGAGAAGGGTGAGTTTGGATGACATTCAAGTGTGTGTCCTGTGTTAGGAGGAGGGTAGAGATACCATCTGCTTACATTACCCTTCATTGCTACAACCACAATGGAGAAGTACAACTATGAAAAGAGCTTCTGCTACACCAGAAGAGCCCATGGCCAACAAAGTCAAAGATTTGCTGTTTCATCAACTGCTGGTCTCTCCGCTAAGGCGTCTCCTCTGGAGCGGCTGGTGGAAGGCAGAACTAACAGCGGTGGGGAGCAGCAGGAGGAAGCTCCCTGCTTCCTTAGGAGTGAATTTTCCCTGTACTCATTCTCTTCCATATGAGAAAGAAATACCAAAACAGTGCAGTTATGTTTCCCTTGCTCCAGCAAAAGTGACTCTGGACCCTTTAGCCTGCTATTTACATGTTGAAAGTGATGCATAAATATAATGAAAAATGAAGGTGTGTTGCCAAAGGTGGTATAAACAAACAAGGAAGCAGAGAAGACAATTTTTAAGCTCCAGGAAGAGAAAATCCTTTGTCTCTTCAAAAAAAAAAACCAGATTTAAAAAACAGTCAGGCTTTCCTCATCTCGTAAAACACCTGATCACCACAACTCTTTCTTGCCAGTATGAGATGCAGAAGGCATACAATCACTTTCCTGGTCGAATGCTAAACAGGCATTGTATATAAAATGCACAGACAAGCAGAATAGGTTTACATAATGTTAATATAGACAAATGGCATGTACAACATATCTAGCTGCAATTTAATTAGATTAATTAGATCAATATAATTAGCAGTGCTATATTACACTATCAAGACTTAGCCTTGCAAAGAACACTGCTAAAAATGGTTTACAGTCTTAAAGCATTGTAACAGCCCATGCGGTATCCATGCTATCACGCATCAATATCACCACTAACACACGATTAATACTGGGAGTTTATAGGACACTCAGGAGACACATAAAACACTACCCTTGCAGAGGAAAATTTTGATAATGGAGTCTGTGAAATTATTTCAACTGTTGAAAAGAGCTCACTCGAACTTAATTCCAAAGTACAGCACGGCCATGATTATATAGCAAGTTAATTTAACCCATCGAGGCAGGAGCAGACGTAATGAACAAAACAGACTGAGGTAGCATGACTTACCAATGAGCGTTTTGCTGAGAGTTCGCCATAAGTTTTGTACACATAATATATCACAAGTGGCTGTTTATTGCATCATCTACTTGGACATAGACTAGATGTCACATTTGGTGAGATCTCATAGAGTTGTTATTGGTTTTAATAGTGATTTTGCATTAAACAGGGCTGTGGGATTGTGCTTGGATATCTAAACCTCCACAGTGGTAAAAAAATGTTAATTTACATCTGCTAGTGCACTCAGTACACTTGGGCTCGTAACTTACCAAACAAGGTAAGTATGTGTAACATCTAGAATCATCTAACTGTGACTTTCTGTATCCTGGAAATCATAGCCTTTGCAAGGAGAAAAGAAAAAAAACAGCAATTCCAGCTCAGTCAAAATAACAACAGCCACTAAAATTTAGCAACACAAAGTCATAATTTAACCAGAATTCATGTTTATGGATTTGTCCCACTAAGCAGAGAAGCTAATCATAACTAGTCCATCTGCACTTTTAGTTTTATGTTACACCAAATTCTAAGGAAAAAAAATGCTTAAACTGGGAAAGGGTATTTTCTCTTTGCATTTAGACTCATGTAAGAATAAATCTGTTCAAGGAAGGGATATAGTAACAGACCTGGAATCTGCTATCTATGCAGAAGGTACACCAACAAGGAAAAAATGCCAGAACGCATTATTTCCATTCTGTACCCTCTGCTGGTGAGAGATGGATCAAACTATATGTCCATTTGACCAATGACGCAATAAAATCAACCCATTTCATTAAGAAGAACAGATAGTTCAGTTGCTACCACCTTCATCTCCCTAGAAGACTGAAGACTCTCAGTCTTGTAGCCTTGTTTCAGTCAGTGTTTCTTGACTGGACACAAGAATTAGGTCCCAGCCAACCTAAAGTTCATTAGAAGAGCAAGTGCAGAAAGTTTAGGTGTGGCTTAGGTTTTCTTAATAACAGATGCAATTAAAATGCATGTATCTGCCTATAACTGTCAAAGGAAGTCATCCCATTTTCCATCATTCTTGGGATTCTACTGTTCATTATTATTGATAGATTGTGGTTTACATTAGTGGTACTCCAAGTGATTTGTCCTTGATCATACTATTTATTTCAAAAAAGAGTTAAACAGAATGTGAAGAGCCCCTCTGCCTGCCTGTTGGGAATATACATTAATGCTTAACTGATAAAACTAACACCATTCTGGCTTTATCTGTCTTCAGTATTGTGTTGAATATGCAGTACTTGATTTTGACTTTGGTTAATTTTATATCCTTATTACCTACAATCTAGTCTTCACTAGATTTACACTACCAGATAAATAGAATAAAGCACAGAGGACTGAAATAAAGAGTGTCTTGTGCCTGGAAATAGTCACCTATGTTATGGAAATCGTGAAAGCTGAAAACAAACATTACCGCTTTCCGGCTTTTTTAATGTGATGCTGATTTTACATTCCCTGCTAGGAAATTTTGCTTGCTCACTTTCTGTGTGATATATTCAGAAGAAAGTAGTACTATTTTCATGTGTGAGTGCAATTAGTAAAAAGCAGGTAGGTAGTCCAGCTGATATTAAATTAAAAACTTGGGAGCAGAAGCCATTTGTGTCAATTTTCCATTTTGTCACTCTCCTTTTCAAATAGCTAATTTAGGATACTCCTTCACACACTAGTGTTTTATGGTATGTATACTTTATGACAGCTAAATGACAAATTTGTCTGAAACGAAGCTATGCTTTGAAGAGTTAATTATAACCCGTGTAACATATTAAAGAAAATCAATATATATTTGGAATGACTCACTATTGAATCTTATTCCAAACAGAGCAAACCTATTCTAAAAATTAAAGCTCCATTTTTAACTCAGTTTTTGATAAAATAATTTAATTTGAGAATTAATTGGTAGAAAAGCAATACCTTGTCAATATAACTGTGCAACAATCCTTTTCTATAATAACATTATGTAATCTGCTTGTATGATGTTCAGCTGAAAATTTCATGTTAGGCATTGTTTGACAGCAGAACAGTGGGCCAGACTGGTCTAATTGCTGAACACTTCGACATATGTGATATCTGGACTTTGAAAAGCATCACCAAATTTTGGGTATCTATTCCAATCTTTCAAGCTCTTTCAAATAATTAAACAGAGATCTAAGAATTCGTTCTGAGAATTGCTCAAGGAGTAAATAAATAAAAATGCATTACACTTTTCCAGAAAAAAAAAAAAAGCATTACATTTCCAGAACTAGGGTTTTTGTCTCAGGTAGCTACCAGTAATTTCAGCATACAGGGTTTGTCATTATAATTTCTTACAATGTATAACATGGACTACAGCAACAGTATCTCAGTTCTGCAGCTACAGCAATCCAAAGTATTATGAACTAGAATTTTAATATGAAATAACTCTGAATGTTTTGAAGATGACCTACCTTTTTCTAATAGTGATTACAAAGCCTAAGAAACAAATCTCAAGTATGTCATTTGTACAAACTGAGGGAAAAGATCAAAATAGTAAAGAAAAAAAAATATAGTGCTAAGAGAGAAAGATCCTGAAATAGAGAAACAAAAGCCTTGGTTTGTTGACTTCCAAGAGGGACATGTTGGAGTCACCATCACTGGCAGTGTTCAAACAACGTGTGGACGTGGCACTTCAGGACACAGTTTAGCGGTCATGGTGGCGTTGGGACTTGATGATCTTAAAGGTCTTTTCCAACTTTAATGATTCTATGATTCTGTGATCTGTGAAAAAGACAAGTTTTTTCATATTCATTGGGTTTATAATTCCAGAATAGGTTTGCAGAAAAATGACATGCATAAAGCAATTTACACTTTACTCAAGGAAGTGCATTTTTTAGTTATATGTGGATGCTAGCTTCAAATATTATTATCTCTAGATATCTAGCAGAATCATCTGATTCTGATCATACTTTGGCCAGGTAGTCTCTGCAACTGCATGTTCATTTTAAGAAAACAGGTTTTATTGCTGCAGCAACAAAGAAGCCCGAGGAAATGTAAAACCAATCCATTGTTTGTAGGATTATAGGCAGATTATGAACAGGATTACAGAAGCAAATCAATATGTCATCTGCATACTATGAACCCAAATTTATGGAGTTTCCGATTTTCATTCCTTGAAGCAATACTTGGTTGCTGAAAAATAAGGCTAAAGGTTCAATTACAATTGCAAAAAGAAAAGAGGATAATGGACAGCCTTGTCTAGCTCCCTGGTGTCATTTTAAAAAGGGCGAGTTTAAATTGCTAGTATCTACAGACGTGGTCAGGATATTACACAATATTTTTAATCCAGTTTTTATGAAGGTCTTTCTAAAATGAAGAGTGTGAGGGTTTGGGGTTTTTTTAATTTGGTTTTTTTTAAGAACTGTCAACAGGTATTTCCATTTTCATGAACCCAAAGAGTTTCCTAGTCAGTTGAATGAACAAGCCTATATTATCAAACTCTTGTGGTGAATAAACACAAAACTCCAAATCATTCTCAGTGAAGCCCAATGGAAATAGTCCAGACTGATCTATGTAGAAATCATTTGCAATGAGCTGAAAAAGTGTCTCAGTAAGCCTCTGCTCCCCTTTAAACCTTCATTTCAGGCTTACTAGAGATTTGAGTGCCTGTATGTGCACTTTTGCACGCAGGAGTGTATTTCAACAACGATAAATGAATTTAGTCTGATGTTTAAGACCAATATCCAGTGCTGCAGACAGATAGGAAAACCAGTTTGTTGGGATTGTCGAGTTGTGTAATAACAGAATTTTCGATTCAAATATTCGGTTAAACACTTCCAATAACAGTTTGGTTGCGTATGTATGATTTCTCACTGAATGTTTACTGGCAGCTCATCTAAGCATGTTACTTTCCCCACTGTTAGACTTCAACAGCATTTATTATTTCTTATTAAGTCTAAGGTTATACTTTGATCTGGTGAAAGTTTCAACAAAGTGCTTTTGTTTACAAACTTTATCTCCTGTTTAAAGCAACTTGGAAGATTAGAGTGTCTGGCACTGCTCTTTGAAAGTGTTATTTATGATTTCTAGATCATATGTCAAAGTTTGAGCCTTTAGTTTTAATAATTGGCGCAGTTTGGGATACTTCATCTTATTCTTTACACAGAACATGTGCCAGCAGTTTCTCATTTGTATTCTCGCTGGTTTACTTTATATGAAAGCTTTTCTGCAGCCATGGCGTGTTGCCGTTTGTTCACTTTTTGTCAGCTAATTCAGTTGAGGTTTTTTTACTACACATATTAGTATTCATTGATTTTTGTCATTTTAAAACTATTATTCAAAATTACTATTGTTGTATCGCTCCTTTTTTTGAGGTCTGCACCATTGTTAATTGTGGTTTTTAATGATTCCCGTCTTGGATTTTATAGCATATTATTACCATCACAGAATCAAGTTTCAAATTAATATTTTGGTCTGAAGAAAAGCACTCCTTTTCTTTTTTCAAAAAGTGTTTTATTTGTTCATGCAGTTTTTTGCTTGTGACAATTGTAAAATGAAGTTTTTCTGCTACTTCTACAGTTGGATAACTACCCCAAATATCTTACTTTAGTCTTAAAGTCTGTGAGAGAGAAATGAGTCAGATGATTCGTTCGGTCCTTGGTGGTGAATATTTTCTATGGGGAGGAACCTACGACCATCTCCAAGATACATACTCTTAAGGTCTATCACCTGCAGCATCTTCACCACAGTGGGCAGAGGACTATCTTTCAATTGCTACAAATTCCAGGCTGGTTTGGAAAAATGAAGTATCAAGAGAGAAGTCAAAAACGTGTGTATATAACACTTGCATGACATTTTCACTTTGGCCTCCTTCTTCTCCAAGACGGATCGCAACATATTGATCCACTTTCCATGTGCTGTTCATAGTCAGCCCAAGACAAAATGAACTGAAATGCTCTAAGCTGGAGACAACTAACAGGCAGGTCATTGAAATTAGTCCATCACTCAAGACAAATGAGCATACACTTCTTGCTAGCCCAAAAAGACAACCTTCAACATTGCCACCTGTACCCATGACTGATGGCACTCCCA
This sequence comes from Phaethon lepturus, assembly GCF_000687285.1. Taxonomy (NCBI): domain Eukaryota; kingdom Metazoa; phylum Chordata; class Aves; order Phaethontiformes; family Phaethontidae; genus Phaethon; species Phaethon lepturus. The sequence goes on along the minus strand of NW_010524352.1, from coordinate 5,241 downwards.
GCTGAAGTATGGGTCTGTGTATCATGCTGATGATCACTGGGGAAAAGCCCTCAAAAAAGGTGAATTCTTTGAAGTATGGCCTTTCCCTGCCAACCTCATCTTGTCTTATCCACAAAAAGCTGGATCCTGCTTCTTTTCAACTATGTATTTATTTTTCACAGGCATAGGGACATCTGGGCAATAACACTGACTGCCTCTGCAAAAGCAGACAGGCAGCTGTGTATGCGTGCTCTCGATGATAGATCCCACAAAGATGTTGAAAAAGATAGAGGATTGAAAACTACACATCCCACAAGGGAGAGTCTTCTGTTATCTGTCCAAGAGTAACACACAGAGCCAGCTCAGAGCTGCACATCCAGCCCTGCCAGGTCCTGTAAGTGAATCAGCTGCACCCGAGAGACTGGTGGTGTCGAAGGCTGTTGATGGATTAAGCAACGGTAACGTGTATGTCTTCCCTTGTTCAGCAGCCATAAGTTCACCCACCAGGATCACTAGAGCTGTCTCCACACTGTACTCCAGACTGATATCTGATTATGAAGAGTGCTAGATTTTGGCAGCTGGAGTTCTAGAGTCTTTTCCAGTACCTTTGCTTAGACATAAGAGTTTAGATATCTTAAGTATTCATGTTTCATAAACTTGTTGAGGTGAAGATAGATGGCAGAGGGAGGTCTAAGAAGCTTTAAGCATCCTAGCTTTCAGTGATCTCTCAGCTTAATGTTAATATAGAAATCTATTATTTCAAACTTTAAATCTTCTATTACAATTTTAATTTTAAAATTGAAGGTTCCTTTCTCCCAAGAGATTTAATTTCTTTATGGATTGTTGGATTAAAATACAATCTTCCTGTTGTACTTCTGCCTATGTTTATGAACCTTCCTTAAGCACAAGGTTCTTGGTCTTGTACAAGAAACAGGGAGAGAGAAAAAAGAAAAAACTGTACTTGTCTGGTGGTTTCACATAGATAACATTTTCCAGGAATATAGGAAAAGAAAGGAAAGTAGCACAGCAGCTTTACTACGCATAATAGTTATTGCGAATAGAAAGAAATGGTGATGCATTGTTTGCTGCAGTGGTGACATGTACAGTAGTAATTGCACGGTGTCCTGGGAATTATCCAAAACTCTTGTACAAAATTTCAACATACTTCATGTATTAACTGTCTACACAACTTATAAACACAACTACACACTGAGAAATGGACAAGTAAATTTACAAACTTGAGATAAGCCACCCTGCCCATAGAGTATGAGACAAATTGGTAAAATCATTCACATCCTTAAGTCAGTTATCATATACTGATGTCCAAAATTCAAATTTAAAATCAACAGAAGTTCCCACAGAATCCCTAATTAAATGCAAAGAAATGTCGAAGGACTGTAATTTATTTCTGCCATGCCAAGACACTACATATAGCTGATATAGCTGCAGATGCAGTGGTACCCAAGGTACTGATATGCCGTTTACAAATATTAACAGGAAACCACGAGAGCACTAGCAGAATGCTAGAGGTTCGTTTAGCATAGGACAGGGTCTATACCCTACTTTTATTAACATTAATATAACCAATTAAACCAGAGAGATCTTTCTAATAAATAGCTCTTGTTTGGGCAGGATATTAACTGAAGGAAAAATTATATGAAGGCTTAAGGTTAGGATTTGATTGAAGATTTTAGGTTACTGAATCTATTTAGTAATTAGATGAGGACTAAAGGGAACATTTTATCTCAGAATGAATATGAGTTATTTGTTGGGACAAAGAGCCAAAGTCCCGGGTGTCATGCTTTCATCTACTTACGGCAAATGGAGGAAACTTGGCTTCTCAGCAGTGGTCAGTAATCAAACGTGAAAATTCAGTCAAGTTAGTATTTTCTCAATTACAAAGCTTTTTAATGTATTGGTTTAAAATAATTGAAAATAAGCATCAGC
>NW_010524352.1:0-3295 GCF_000687285.1 Phaethon lepturus | reverse complement strand
GCAGGAATGTCTAAACAAAATACAGCAAATAGCTCCATTCTTAACAGTCTCACTCTGTCTATTGTAAGTGCTGATGTAAATTACACCAGGGTTCAGAGCTACATCATTTTCTCTACTGAATTTTTCTGTTTTCATTCCAAGGGTAATTTGGAATTACCAAATTAACATAGGAAGGGCAAAGAGAACCACCAGGAGGGGAGAGGTTTGCACAGGACAAGGTTTTCTTCACATTAATTTTTCTCTAGAGTGGATATCCACAGAAAGTTTTTTAGAATCTGCTGTGTAAAGATAGGATTTCTTAACTCAAGGTGTAATTCTGCTCAATCATTTACAGATGTGTACTTCCAAACATTTACACATGTAAACTTTGCAGTGGCTTATTCAGTCAGTATTATTGTCCCCTATTGCAATGCAACAAATAAAAGAATGTCAGGGAGTGATATCACAAATTGTATCTAAAAATGTCAAAAAAGCAAAAGACATCCCATCTTTACATCTCCATAGCATGTGCATGATGACACAGTCTACAGAACAGGAGATGCTATCCTCAGCTGAGGGCTATCAATGTTTTCCTAGATCACCATATTTCTCCATTAAATTTGGGGTGTTTATAAATAAAGAATGGAATGAACTTGCCTTCCAGCCCTATTCCTTTTATTCCTTCCTTTTATTCCTTCCATTTCTTTGGATCAGTCTCTCTAGAGAAATATTTAAGAAATATTTAAGATCCTTCACATTGGTCCTTTCACATCCTATTGATGTATAAAGTGACATGAGCTGCATATTTGTTACTAAAACCTCCGTCCTACTCTTAAGCTACGCAAGCATAAGTGCCATGGTAAAGCATTAAGCACAGCTTTGCCTAGGATTCCTGAACAACTTTTGGACAAGGAAGGAATCCAAGATCCTTCACAGACCAGCCTCATGGGGAATAGATTAAGGATACTACGAAGAGGTTGTTTGTGTGTTTCTATCTGAAATCTGGCAAACATCAAATGGTGCTAGGCAAACTAAGCCAAAATTCCAGAGACAACCGTGAAAGTAGGGTGAGATCTGCTGTCTGATTTTGTTTCAGGACCCATAATTCGAACGTAAAGTTTCTGGAGCTTAACTGTGCTGAAAAGTCAGGCACAAGCTGACTGCATTTGGGCATTTAAAATGGAGGCACCCAAGAAGAGGATGAGTTTTGTAAATTCAGCTGCTTAGGCAGAAAAAATTTTCCAACCATAACACCTGTGTATAAAGGCAATCTTAGGACAGGAACTGTGGTCAGAAAAGAAATGAGAGAATCAAACATAGCATGACTTCTGCCTCTGTAGAAAAGAACTGTCCAGAAGTATATGCAGAGGTTTCAGAAGGTTTTTAAATTAGTTTTAAAATCTGTTTATTAAGAAAGTAAGAAACATGTCCATGAGCCCCCCCCGACACCAAAATGGAACTTAAAAATTATTTTGTAAACATCTCTCTTTTGGATATGGGGATATGTGACTATTATAAACCTCCAACAAACACACAGTTAAATCAATCAGTTAAAATTGTGATTAAAGAAAAACAAGCTGTAAGTGAAGTAGACAGAACTGCTAATACCAGGCAACTGGGACAGAAAGTAGCATAATAGATTGATCAATTTAATAAGTGACTAAAACTCAGTTCTAAAATAAGTTGCAGTACAAATAGGGGTAAAAATCCTTCCTGACTACACGGTCGTTTCTTCATGATCAATTCCTTCATCTGCATTGCATAGTGTTACACAAACTGGTTGAGATTAAAATCTTGAGGCTCTGTTTTTTGGATTTGTCTCAACTGGCAGCTTATTCAAGGTTATTAATCAGATCTGATTCATAATTCTCAAAATGTTGTAAAGAGGGCTTACATTTAAAAAAAAAAAAAATATTCATGTATATCATGCAAACATCTTTCTGGGGATGACTCAGTCAGCTGTAGGTTGTGCCACAGCTCTGTTCCAGTGTGTACCGCTGTTTGAGTTGCTGATTCTAACCAGACTTCTTTGAATCTCATTTTCCCTGGAAATCCTATGGGTTTTTTTTCCTTTCCTCTCCTCCTCAGAAGACCAAGAAGACACAAAAGAACAGATGTCCCATAAATTACTGTAACCTTAGCCATACCTTCATCACATCACAGTAATGGAAAGCAGTAATTATGTCTGGATACAGTTGTTTTAAAATTGGGCTTTGGTTACAAACAACAATAAAAAAATAGAATCGGGAATCTGTGACAGATCATTTTTGTTTTCATCAAGCATGAATCAGTCACCAAAGGACTGCAATGTTCATCAGGACAAAAAGACCTTTTCTCATGATATTTCGGCTTCTGGACAAGGTACTCTCTGAAGGGAATACAACAAACGTGGGGAGGAGAAGTCAGTGTGGAGATGCCATCCATGCTGAAGGCTTTTCCAGAATCCTGTAAGTTTGTTTACATACATTAAACCCAGTTGTCAGACTAGATAGGAAAGGTAGGCATGTTATGTTGAGTCAGTTCAGCTGGAACCTTAGGACATTATGAAACCAAGCTGTAAACTGTAGAGCCTGACCCAGACAGCTGGAATATGCTACAAACTAGAAAATTATTTAAAGACCTTTTCTGAAGGTAACAAACAACCCTCTGGTTTAAGTCCTGAATAGAGCTCATTAAAAAGTACTTCTCCAATCAGCAATTTCCTGGAAAATTAGTTGCCCTTTAGTGGCAAAAACATGCTGATGCGGAAATACTCCTATGCAGCCAAAATATGTATTTCTATATAAAAAATTCAGACATTGTCTACTCTCATTCTCTTGTGTTGGTCCACTTTGCAGACAGCTTTCACCCCCTGAAAGTCATGATCACCTTTCCTCTAGGGCAATGCAAAGGAAAGCATCACACAGGGTATGTCTTTGGCTTCAGTGGATCTGTGAGAAACACTGAGTATCTGGGAAACCGGTCCCTGAAAGAGAATGGAGAGAGGAAACAATAGCCCCACAACTCTCACAAAGTCTTATTTCCAAATCAGAATACTTTGTTTTTCAGCCAAAACTATATATAAACTCTGTTATGTCTTTAAAGTAAATACATTTTTTTAAATCTTCCTTAAAGAAATCTGAAATAAAAAAAATCTTTATCAAAGCTGATGATATCTGATGCAAATAATTTAACTATACAATTACAAATATGCCTTATTTTTTCAGTTTTAAATAATCATAATTATGGCTACAATAAATAGGTTTAATGCAAGTATCGGTATTTGTAGAAAAAATAACAGAGGTTCATCCGCAGGGTATTCAGCCCCCTGAGCTGG
>NW_010524351.1:5541-6457 GCF_000687285.1 Phaethon lepturus | reverse complement strand
TTATTTCTCATTATCCTACTCTGATGTGATTCGTAATAAATTAAATTAATTTTTTCCCAGGTCAAGTCTGTTTTGCCCATGATGGTAATTGCTGACTGGTCTCTCCCAGCCCTTATCTCCATCCACAGGCTTCTCATTATACTTTCTCTCCCCTGTCCAGCTGAGGAGGGGAGGGACAGAGCAGCTTTGGTGGGCACTTGGCATCCAGCCAGGATCAACCCACCACATTATCCCAACTATTTGAAAAAATTTTCTTCTGGTCACTGATTGTTCACAGGACATCAGAAGGTAATTCACAAAATAAAAGTGCATGTGAGTATGTGAGTTTGGGGAAGGGAAAAATATGTGCATATATGTTTTCATCCAGACAAAAAAAATAAATGGAAGAAAAGAGAAGTGATGAATGGATGTTTATTTTAGTTTAACTGGTTTTTATTTACAAATAAAAGCTGTTACGGTAGTATTGTGCAAGATGATCCATGTGTATTTTGAAAAGGTTAAGATATATTTTGATTCTTTTTAAAACAGTTACATTTTCTATGGATTAAAAAAGGTTGAGAATTACTGCTCCAGAAAATCCCCACTAGATGGATGGGTACAACAGAAGGTAATTAATGGCTATATTTGTTGGATAGTTAGCATGCAAAGGAGAAAACCTAAATCAGGAAGCTAGCTAATTTGCAAGAAAAAAACCCTCTGAGAATGCAGAATTTCCAGAGGCAAAACAAAGAAGCCATGGCAGCAGTGACCTATAAAATGAGCCCTCACAGGAAGTTTCTGGGCAGAAGACAGGAAGAGATGGGAACTCAGTCATTCCTGGTGGGAGCCAGGAGGGAACTTGAACTTGTTGAGGAACCAGCCAAATTCAAAACAAGCTGTCCTGGTTCAGAGAGAAAAGCCTCTGTGATTCTGGAGA
>NW_010524351.1:0-5510 GCF_000687285.1 Phaethon lepturus | reverse complement strand
AGGGAAAGGATCCTGATCTCCAAAAAGCCTCCAAGAAGACTCCAGCATGATCCAGACCATGATACTGTTGGCCTATAGCAGGGAAATGAGGGTAGGGATTGCATTTTTTGCTTTAATTTTGGGGAATTTTTTACTAAGTAAATAACAGTATTACCCTTTATTTTTCAATTAAAACCAACAAAGTCTAAAAAACAGAACACAGGTCTGTATGGGTAAGTCTACACTTACAAATTATGCAGTGCCGGGAAATGTTCCCAAGGGCTGGCAACTGATCACTTGCACTGTTAAATTGTCAAAATCATCCCAGTACATTTCTAGCCCAGGCCAATGAGCCCCATCCCAGACAATTCCTGAGCTGGTGCAGGAGCGAGCATTGGCCAAGGACCACTCCAGTAGGCATTTGGGATGGGGCCATCCTGTTTGGAAGGTAGGAGAGTTGAATGGTGTGAATACCGATCATTTAATTCCAGTTTAGCTCAGTGCCAGAGAACCAGACAATTAATTTGTGAGCAAAGATATAGAGTCTGTATGTGCATGTACTGTGTTTACCATGACGTCCTAAAAAGGCACATTATAAACTGGCAATATCAAGCCATTCAGTAGGACTATGGAAACTATGTAAGAACTGCAAGAGTTATGGTATTTTGTTTCAGGGCTAAAACATCAGCATCACAAGGAGGAAGAGATCCCACCCCTGGTTCTTGGGATTCTCATTTAAATCAGTTTTACAGAATCACAGAGTAGTTGAGGCTGGAAGGCACTTTTGGAGATTGTCTGGTCCAATCCCCATGTTCAAAGCAGAATCAAGTAGAGCAGGCTGCCCAGGACTGTGTCCAGTCAGTTTTGAATAACTCCAAGAGACTCTGCAACTTCTCTGGGCAACCTGTTCCACTGTTCCATCATCCTTATAGTAAAAACTTTTTCTTATGTTTAAATTGAATTTCCTGTATTTCAATTTGTGCCCATTGCTTCTCATCCTTTGGCTCGACACCACTGAGAAGCGTCTGGCTCCAGGCTGATCAGTTCCAGCCCTCTCAGCCTCTCTTCATATATCAGATGCTCCAACCTCTTCATCCTGTTCATGGCCCTTTACTGGACTCACTTCAGTACGTCCATGTCTCCTTTGTACAGGGGAGCCCAGCAACGGATCCAGCACTCCAGAGGCATCTCACCAGGGCTGATCAGAGGGGAAGGATCACCTCCCTTGACCTCCTGGAAAAACATCAAAAAAGGAAAAAAATTTTCAGAACAATTATCTAGTGATTTCTAGATCCTTCCACAGAATTATACCAAAGTGGAAAAATACATCAACTCCGTTCACAGTATGCTTCTAAATCAACTTTATGGCCTCTTGTGATTTTTTTAGAGGAGTATTTCTGGTTTTGTACCTAAGACGTCTCATTAAATATCCTACATTCTCATAAAAAGAAAATAAAAATATACTGAGAAAAGTATACATAACAAGGAATACCTCTGCAGTATTGACTAAATTATGCTAGTAAATTTGGAGGATGGAAACTGATTAATATTAAGAGTAATTCCAAGGGAAAAATCAAGTCACTTGAAACCACAGTCCCACTTTTCTGTAGCAATAGTCTATACAAACCATGGGAACCAATTACTTATGTTTACTACAACACTGTCTGTAATTGTCTGGAGCTATGTTAAGCATGATTAGGGCTTCCATATTTAAAACTTGGTTTAGACTGAATCAAGTGGCACATTTTTGTTTCATATTTTCAGTTACTGTTGACAAAGGCACTGCAGGATGGTCAGCATTTAAAAAGTATAAATATTTTTAATCAAGTACTTAGATTGCCTCTAGCAATGTTCAGAATCATTTAGAAATAATCTGAAAGCTAAAAATTTGGTTCACTGACAACATCATCTTCCTCTCAACTTTTAATTTGGCACATTTCATTAATAATGTCAGACTAACACAGTATCACTGGCACATGGTAACTGGAGGATAATTATGTCTGGATGCCATGCTTGTAATGCTCTGTCTTTACTAGTGGGATCCCACAGTATGCCCTGCAGCCCTCATACCCCAATAGGCTAGATCATAAAATCTGCTTACAAGTCACCATGACTGCTTTCCATCAGATTTCATCTTTCCTGGAGCCCTAAGTGTGGATAGCAGGAGAATATGGTGCACACACAGGTCTTGCCTGGTAGGAAATCATAATGCAGAAGGAATATGACTCCAGCCCTGGGAGCTGGGAACTGCTCTTAGTAAACACAATATAAATATAATTCAACATGTGTGACATACAAGAAATATCAAGTCATTGAACCCTCATGTCCCTTTGTCTAAATATTCTTCTTTGGCAGTGCTGGAATACTCAAGGTTTCACTGGCAGAGATACAACTCCTTCCTGAACATATCATCAGTACTTTTCCATCATAAGAAGGCTTCCTGAGAGGACAGGGAAGAAAATAAGGTGTCTAGGACTGCAAATACCACAGAGTATGTCTTATGCTCCCACCTACATAGTGTAGGAGTGCACTCAGAGCATGGCAATGCCTCAAACACTTTGTTACATCTCCAGCAGTAAATGAAACAGGGCCAAAGACATCATGCGTTATTTTAACATGCTGGCACATCCCTGAATGTTTTTGATCCATGCCTAACTGGCACCCCCATCAGGCAATCCCCGTCCATGGTTTAATGCCAGGGATCATTGTCAGGAGACAGTCTGACCAAGGCCTCAGAGTTCAGCAACACAAACACCAGCTCTGGTCCTGCTTTGTGCCCTAGTACAGACACAGAAAGTGTAGCAACATCCAGCCTTGTTCCCCAGTACCAGACATTTACATAAAGGAAAGCTGCATAAAATGGCCCATCCCAGAAGTTACTGCTTGATAAGATACAAAATGGTTGGGAAGGATTGTAAGACACTTGATATTAACCTATTTCTTTTCAGTACCCTGTTTTTCTGTGGTTCTGTGCAACATCCAGGACAACTGGGGCATGGTCCTAATTTGGAGATATTAGAGGCTACAGTAAAAATAATGTGCATAGGTCAAACCAAACTCTTTACTTGGTCCTCTATTTTAATCACAGTGTACTTGACATGGCTAAGAGTTTGCAACGTTGAAGGTTTTTTTCATTGTGAAAGGCAAACTGACGTATGGATGACTATAGAAACCATAGTACATTATTGTTATTGATTTTTTCATGAGCAACCTTCCCTACTTTTCTTGCAAATTAAGACAAAAATGAAGGTTGTTACATATTGTGTGTTACTTTTTGATTAACTGACATCTCCTAGGGTAAAATAAGAATTTACAGTTTCTACCTCTAAAGTCCTGCAGAACATAACAGCTATACTCTTTCGTAATTCTGTTTTAAGTCATACTGATTGAGTTCTCTCGTTCAAGTGAGCATTTGTTCACAGGACCATTCTACAAGTAAGAATCCTTCCAGGGAATATCATAGAATCATAGAACGGTTTGGGTTGGAAGAAACCTTAAAGATCACCTAGTTCCAACCGCCCCTGCCAAGGGCAGGGACACCTTCCACCAGATCAGGTTGCTCAAAGCCCCGTCCAACCTGGCCTTGAACTCTTCCAGGGATGGGACATCCACAGCTTCTCTGGACAACCTGTGCCAGTGTCTCACCATCCTCATAGTGAAGAATTTCTTCCTTATATCTAATCTAAATTTACCCTCTTTCAGTTTAAAATCATTACCCCCTGTGCTATCACTACATGCCCTTGTAAAAAGTCCCTCTTCAGCTTTCTTGTAGGCCCCTTTCAGGTACTGAAAGGCTGCAATAAAGTCTCCTCACAGCCTTCTCCTCTCCAGGATGAATAACCCCAGCTCTCCTAGGCTTCTTCACAGGAGATGTGCTCCAGCCCTTTGATCATCATGGGGGCCCCTGAGCGGGATGCAGCACTCCAAGTGGGGTCTCACCAGATCAGGGTAGAGGGGCAGAATCACCTCTCTCAAACCACTGGTCACACTTCTTTTGATGCAGCCCAGGATACGGTTGGCCTTCTAGGCTACAAGCCCACATTGCTGGCTCATGTCCAGCTTTTTATCCACCAGTACCCCCAAGTCCTTCTCAGCAGGGCTGCTCTCAATCCATTCTCCTCCCAGCCTGTATTTGTGTGTGGGATTGCCCCGACCCATGTGCAGGACCTTGCACTTGGCCTTGTTGAATTTCATGGGGTTTGCACAGGCCCACCTCTGAAGCCTGTCAAGATCCTGCTGCATGGCATCCCTTCCTTCCAGTGTGTTGACCATAAACACACAGCTTGGTGTCACTGTCAAACTTGCTGAGGGTGCACACAGTCCCATTGTCCATGTTGCTGACAAAGATGTTAAACAGTGCCAGTCCCAATAACAGACTCCTGAGGAACACCACTCGTCACTCAGATATTGAGCGGTTGGCCACAAATCTTGAGTGCGGCCATCCGGCCAATTCCTTATCCACTGAGTGGTCCATCCATCAAATCCATATCTCTCCAATTTAGAGACAAGGATGTTGTGCAGGGCAGTGTCTAATGTTTTGCACAAGTCCAGGTAGATGACGTCAGTCACTCTTCCCTTATCCACCAACGCCATAACCCCATCATAGAAGGCCACCAAATCTGTCAGGCATGATTTGCCCTTAGTGAAGCCATATTGGCTGTCACTAGTCACCTCCTTATTTTCCATGTGCCTTAGCATAGTTTCCAGGAGGATGTGCTCAATGATCTTGCTGGGCACAGAGGTGAGACTGACTGGCCTGTAATTCCCCAGGTCTTCCTTTTTTCCCTTTTTAAAAATGGAAGTTATATTTCCCTTTTTCCAGTCAGTGGGAACATCACCGGCCTGCCACAATTTCTCAAATGTCATGTAGGGTGGTTTGGCAACTATAGCAGCCAGTTCCCTTAGGACCTCCAGATGTACCTCATCAGGTCCCATGGACTTGTGCGCCTTCAGGTCCCTTGGATGGTCTCAAACCTGATCTTCTCCTACAGTGGGCTGTTCTTCATTCTCCCAGTCCCTGCCTTTGCCTTCTGTGTCTTGAGTGGTGTGGTCTGAGCACTTGCCAGTGAAGACTGAGGCAAAAAAGTTATTGAGTACCTGAGTCTTCTTCATATCCCAGATAACCAGGTCTCCCATTTCCTTCTGGAGAGGGCCCACATTTTCCCTAATCTTCCTTTTACTACCAGCATACCTATAGAAGCTTTTCTTGTTGGCCTTGATGTCCCTGGTCAGATTTATTCTATCAGGACTTTAGCTTTCCTAACTGATCCCTGGCTGCTTGGACAATTTCTCTGTATTCCTCCCAGGTTACCTGTCTTTGCTTCTACCCTCTGTGTTGCCTTTGATGGTCTCAAACCGGAGCTTCTCCTACAGTGGGCTGGTCTTCATTCTCCCAGTCCCTGCCTTTGCCTTCTGTGTCTTGAGTGGTGTGGTCTGAGCACTTGCCAGTGAAGACTGAGGCAAAAAAGTTATTGAGTACCTGAGTCTTCTTCATATCCCAGATAACCAGGTCTCCCATTTCCTTCTGGAGA
>NW_010524350.1:13225-13627 GCF_000687285.1 Phaethon lepturus | reverse complement strand
ACAACCAAGGGATCAGGCCCAGCCAGCACAGGTTCATGAAAGGCAGGTCCTGCTTGACCAACCTGATCTTCTTCTATGACCAGGTGACCTGCCAAGTGGATGAGGGAAAGGCTGTGGATGTTGTCCACCTGGACTTTAGTAAAGCCTTTGACATGATCTCCCACAGCATTCTCCTGGAGAAACTGGCAGCTCGTGGCTTAGACAGGTTTACTCTTCGCTGCGTAAAGAACTGGCTGGATGGCTGAACCCAGAGAGTCGTGGTGAATGGAGTTAAATCCAGTTGGTGGCCAATTACAAGCAGTGTTCTCCAGGGTTCAGTTTTGAGGCCAGTCTTATTTAATATTTATTGATCTGGATGAGTGCTCCCTCAGTAAGTTTGCAGATGAAACCAAGTTGGGCGGG
>NW_010524350.1:2075-13085 GCF_000687285.1 Phaethon lepturus | reverse complement strand
CCCCTACAGGCTTGGGGAGGAGTGGCTGGAAAGAGCTGCCTGGCAGAAAAGGACCTGGCAGTGCTGGTTGACAGCCGGATGAATATGAGCCGGCAGTGTGCCCAGGTGGCCAAAAAGGCCAGCAGCATCCTGGCCTGTATCAGGAATAGTGTGGCCAGCAGGAGTAGGGAAGTGATCGTGCCCCTGTACTCGGCACCGATGAGGCCGCACCTCAAATCCTGTGTTCAGTTTTGGGCCCCTCACTACAAGAAGGACATTGAGGTGCTGGAGCATTTCCAGAGAAGGGCAACGAAGCTGGTGAGGGGTCTGGAGCACAAGTCTTCTGAGGAGCGGCTGAGGGAACTGGGGTTGTTTAGTCTGGAGAAGAGGAGGCTGAGGGGAGACCTTATTGCTGTGTACAACTGCCTGAAATGGGGTTGTGGTGAGGTGGGTGTTGGACTCTTCTCGTCTCTTCTCTCAGTGATAGGGTGAGAGGAAATGGCCTCAAGTTGCACCAGGGGAGGTTTAGATTGGATATTAGGAAAAATTGCTTCACTGAGAGAGTGGCCAGGCATTGGAACAGCCTGCCCAGGGAGGTGGTGAAGTCAGCATAACTGGAAATATTCAAAAAACATGTAGACATGGCACTTCAGGACATGGTTTAGTGGGCCTGGTGGGTTGATGGTTGGACTTGATGATATTGAAGGCCTTTTCCAACCTCAATGATTCTGTGATTCTGTGATATCAGGGGTTGCCCTGACCCAGGTGCAGAACCCTGCAGTTGGCCTTGTTGAATTTCATGAGCTTCACAGGGGCTCATTCATTGAGCTTGTCCAGGTCCCTCTGGATGGCATCCTGTCCCTCAGGCATGTCAACAGCAGCTCTCAACTTGGTGTCATCTGAAGAAGATGAAGGAAGGGAACATAACATGTAATACCATTTGAATCCATAGGCTGTACATTTGTCTTTTGTCTTGCAGACCCAAGTACAAGCGATACCAGCTGAAACATTTACATGTAAGAGCTGTAAGAACTACATTATAAAAGAACACTATATTTCTGAAGTCAAATAATGTGATATTGTGAAATAGCAGAAATAAATGTATCTGCTCCCTCTTGCTTACAACACTGGAATCTTTTGCGAATTCAAAAGGGAAAAAAAGCTCTCCTGAGGTGCCATGCATTTAAAAGGCATTGCGGTAATGCATCCACAAGCAGAAGAGAGCTGTCTGCACCAGTTTTAGAAAGCAGTCATGGGCACAACATGCACGGTGTGCCTGCATCGTTTCCTCTCGCATCTCCTACAGTCTGCATATCAAAAACTGATGCAAACTGTTGTGATCGCCCATGCCAATACTAGACATGCTAAGCTATAAGGAGTCCTATGTTTTCTAATGGGTCTTCTCTAACTGCTTGTGGTTATACAAACTGCAAACACACAACTTGTCTGGTCTTGAGCTCAGCCTGGGTATAAATCTCAAGATGAAAAGTACACTTAGCTAGAGAAACTCTGGTCTGTAGAGACAAGGACTACAATTCTTCCATTTCCAAGAGCCCCTTGGTACCCCTTTTTGGCAATGGAGAGGCCCTAAAAGAGCAGTTTGATCTCAGAAGAGGGACACAGAGAAGGAGAGAATGTCAGGGGATGGAGGAAACTGCTGTAAGCAGAAGGAGAGGATGTAATCAGGTAGAAAAGCCACAGCAACCTCTGGAGCAGTCCAGAAACTGGAAAGTATATAAGTGTTTAGTCATCTTCCCATTCTGACCACATGAAACATTGCACGAAATTTGACCCCTGCTCTGCCAGGAACATCAACAATCTAATTGCAATATAAACAAAATAGTGCTTGCTTGCTTTCTAAAATAGCACGATGTGGCTCTGCTCTGCAAGCCTTGTGAAACACATGCAGTTGAGGAATGACAACTACTGAGATTCCTGTCAATGCTTTGAACCACATCATCTCAGCAGCCAAAGCTTGAACTCTGGGTCCCCAGTAATTCTCTTTTTGTCATGAGAGAATCAACAGGCAGCAATAGTGAATTCGTCGTGGAAAAACACTTGGACATTTTAGCAGAGAGGCCCTCACAAATTCAAGTGATACATGTACTAAAATGTTCATATATAGCAGTGATTGTTTTTTACAACTTCATAGAATCATAGAATCATAGAATCTTTGGTTTGGAAGAGACCTTTAAATGTCATCTAGTCCAATATCTCTGCAATGAGCGGGGACATCTTTAACTAGAACAGGTTGCTCAGAGCCCCGTCCAACCTGACCTTGAATGTTTCCAGGAATGGGGCATCTACAAATGCCAGTAAAGATACCATCCAATGGTATCTTTAAGCCCTGGACCTCTGACCTAAATTACGGCTCATATTCCTCAGATTAAATCCAAGGAGGGATTTTAACAACTTTTCTTCCAAAATTTAATTTTCTGAAATAATTACATTACTGTACTTCACACACCTGGAATTTCAGCCTGATATACCAGAAGAGCTAACCAATGTCAGCTGCATGAGAGAGACATACACAATAAATTCCCATCTCAATAAATGAAAGAAACTTTTCCAAGTTCCATTCCTGAAATTCATGTTTCCTGCCTCTCAAAATGATTGTTCAAAATACCTTCCTGGAAAATAAAATTTCTAAATCTTACAAAATTATAATAATTTCTTTCCCTCATCCTTCCGACCCCACTTTGGGCAAAAATAAATCAATCACAGGTGTGGAATGAAAGTTGAAAAATGTCAGATTGAGTAATTCTGCTTTTTTAACATCAAAATTACACATTTACAAATCATAATTTATCACAAGCTGGCATTTAGGAAAAAGAGAGCAATATTAAAACACAGAAATTATTTTCTTTCTGCTAGCATTTTTTTATTTCATCACAATTTTATATTTCAATGAAAAATGATGTAAACGTTTTCATTGAGTCTATTATTCTGAAATACCTATGCATATGTCAATGTGTATGTTGCCAACGAGAGGACTTCCAGAGAATGTTTCTCACTTACTGTGGGCAAACAAATATCCTTAAGACTTCCCTGCTCCATCCTTACACTCAACGCTTCAACTTTACTTTCCAACCAGTTCCAAGTAAGTTTCTGCAACATGCAGAAACCATGTTCTGTAATAAAAGTTTTCAAGTATTGCTTATTCTCCACATAAGTTTGTAAAAAAAATAGTAGCTAGGGAATAGCAATTTTACAGGAGTCACATACTTTAGCATTTTAAATGCTAAATTATTCAAGTAGAGTAGCATGGTCTTACAGCAATATACACACAGAGCAATGCATGATTACCTGAAATTCTGGGGATTTTTTAGGTCTTTGAAGGCTTTGTTTTCAACTCCAGAGATTTAAGCAATAGTATTCATTTATTTTAATAAAAATACTTTCTCAAACAGTAAGTTGACAGAAGAAATATGTGGAAGTGTGTGACTGTGTGTTTGTGTGGGCATGCAACACTGATTAATAATCTCCGGGGCATGTTTTGGTTATAATGTCTGAATAAATTGCAGAAAAATCACCATAATCCCCTGCCCTCCATCACTGGGAAAAACTCTTGAAAGTAAGGAAGATACATGCATTAAAAAAAGGCATTCACCATGCATTCATAAGAATAAGAATGATATATATATGCCAAGGTTTACTAATGACTGTGGCTTTTATCGAGAGGTTGGTATCAGCTAGATAAATCACCTGCATTCCATTTTATCAGGCTTTCAAATGTAATTGATATCATCCATCTAGACCACACAGGTCTATACTTCAGGTAAAAATCAAAACAAAGCTGTGTGGTCTAGTTTGTTAGCCCTGTAAAGACAACTTATTGTTAACCTTAAGATAAGCCACTGCATTTAAAGCTATTTATAGCCACCTTCGGTAGGTATGCCTGGATTCTTTTCTACTTTCCAGGTCACAGTCACAAAGACTGTCACAGGAAGGTGTAAATTACACTTCTTTGCATCAGCAAATCCTTTTGCATAAGGGATGGAGTACATTTCAGCTGAAAACAGTGAGCTATTTCACTGCTACCCTCTCTCAGGATTTCCACTACAGAATAGAAGAGTGGGCAATTTAATTTTGATAAAGCTGTCAGTGGAACTCATTGAAGAATCACAGACCTTGACCACCCCACTTTTATGCCAGAATTGCCTACTTTTAAAAGCTTGTACTAGCCCTTCATGCCAGGTAACAAAGAGAACTATAAAAGGAGATTGCAGCTAGTTTGTGATCTCATTCCCTCTAAGAAAGGCAATTAAAATAGCTTCCATTCACTTCCTGTGGAAGAGAATCAGTAAAGGGAGAAGAGTGCTGTATGAATCCAGCTATTTCACTGCTCTCATGGACCCAAACCAACCAGCTTGCAAATATAAAAATAATAACAAAAAAAAAAATCTATCTCTGAAGGCCTATCTAGTTTTAATTCTCCTTGCATCCACAGAACAATGTAAATTTATTCTCTGCCATGCCACCTTAATTCTTGGAATACTACTCCCTACCCCCGCCCAGTCACTAGCTGTGGAACTATCCCCAGTATAGCCAGTGTAGCAACAGAGACAATCAGGCTTCCCAGTGCTTCAAAAAGTCAAAACAGTTTAAATTTAATCTGTCTTGTTACAACAGAAAGGGCTTCCCCAAACCACCCAGAGGTACTCAAGACATCTAAAATGATTGCTTTGGAAGGGAGAAGAAGGGACCCAGCTCTAGATCCATCCCTCAGAGCATTCTAATAAAACAGAATGTCCCTAGCTGAATTTCCACATGCACACTGGCTTGTTTCAGAACGCCTGGACAGAGGCCCAAATGCAGTTTACAATCCTTCTTTCACAATTACCACTGGTCAAGGAGGTTGACTTATGTCTGCTATTTATACCTTACGCCCCATGGCTTCTTGTTAGAGAGCCGGCTGCGCTGCGAGCCGGGTGATTGATAGCGAGTTAATGGTTCCATTGTCTGCAGTAATGCAGAAAGTACAGTTCTCATGCATCAAGTTGAACGGGATCTTTATCACCGAGGGTCTGTGCTTTTAAGTGGTGCTGTCACTAATACTCCTGAAAGGAACAGCAACCAGGACCGGAGGCACTAGGATGAGTCTTTCGATATCCATGTTATTAATACTTCTGTTAACTCCCCAGGATACATAAGTTAATAGAAGAGGGCTCGTCAGAGTTGTTGCTACGATGAAAGCATTAGGGTAGACGGAAGAAGGGCAATTTTTCACCTTGCCTACAGTAGTGTCCCAGGAGTTTTTGTTCACCACTGCAGATAAGTGCTTACAATCAGTTACTAAAAATAATTGTTACAACTGTTTTAACTACTTTTATTCAGTGCAAGCATTGCCTTGTTTCCCCCTGCTTTATCAGACCTGTAACACTAGACTTGCTTACCGAGGTGACTAGCAGTGTGCACATCAGTGAGAGTGGCTTAAAATTCAGACATGTCTACTGAAGTGAAGGAGCACCCACCACTCTTCCTAGATCAGTTTCTGTTCTGTCTTAAATAGGCAAGGAACTTTAATTTCCCTGACATCATTCTGTATCCCCTTTCAAAACTATTCACAAACACCAGGTCTTCTGGATTCTACACAGTGTGTTAGGTACAAATGAGGAGCTGGAAACTGGTTGCTGCATTGGCTTCCACCTGCCTGCAGAGATTTCTTCACACGATATGGTACTACTCCTGTTGGAACAATACTATAGCCACTCAGACTGGGTCTGATGCGATGCCTCCAAGGGTCTGGAAATGTCACTAGCTGTAACCTCGGAGATGTAGAACTACCCATCTGCCCTACCAAGGGTGTGGTCTGGTGTTAAAAGGCAAAAAGCCTCAGCATCCTACATTTGATTGCTTTATGCTGAGACCTGGGATTCACAGAATTTTCCCTGTGACCTTAGAAAATTTGTGTAGATATATGACCCATCATTGTAAAAAAAAAAGAAAAACGTCAGCTGAGCTGCTATTGACTTCCAGGAGGATACAGCGCTTCCAGTTCAGAACCTTCACTGGGAAATGTAACAGGAGACAACTCCTAGGAAAGACACAGCAAATACATAGAAGTTTGGATGATGAAGTAATGTTGCCCTACTTCTGCCAAGAAGTCATGAAAATATTCTGCCCAGGACTTTCTGGACGGAAATATATGATCCAGTGCTATGTAGAGTCTCAGATTTTCTCATTAAATTTCCTGTGTGTGCACTGGCCACTTGTGAGCTCAGGCACAGCATAGGTGTTAGATCCAGCCTGCATTCCCCACAGTAATACCCACATTTTTCAACTTCTGCCCAGAAGCAAGTTTCAGACAGGCAGAGGGGACATGTTCAAGGAAACCTACATGGATGATGTTCCTAATAAACATCAGTATCACAGTTTGCATTTCACTTTTATTTGCCTATGGGAATTTTACAAACCTGTGAAGAAAGGCAGTCCTGAAATGACACACAACTAATGTGCGGTTGTGTGGGGCATGAGAAGAGCTGATCCAAAGCTCCCAGTGTTGGCATTACTGGCACAGTCACATAATGGAAAATAGAACTTTTTGGAGCTAACACTGAAATTTTCATACAAAGCTGGATAGAAGTCTGAATAAAAAACACAGAATGAGACCCTTCATACGGAAATCCTAGTGGGTTCAGGGTGCTAATCTTCTTCTGTATACTTCTAAATTGTATACTTCTGGAAAATGTGCTGACACAGATTCCCTCAAACAGTGCATTTCTCATAATAATTTACAACAGAGCAAAGTACATGGTAAATGTTGATTAAACATAACGACAATGGTTGTGCTTTTCATAAAGGTGTACATGGCAGCATGTGATACAGGAAGAAAAAGAAACTGTCCCAGTTACAATTTTTCAGTCATTGCCAGTGGAAGAAAATCAAGCTCTTATTATATATCCTTGGTTAGCTAATTATTACCACTGTTTGTGATGGCAAAGAAAGGAAACCTCAACTTCCTACAAGAAGGGAGGTAGTGTGTATATCAGTCTAAAGAAGAACTTGCAAGGGGCTACAATAGATGAGAAGGTAGTAAAATAAACACGGCTAATGATTTGTTCTACAAACTTTTTAATTCCTCCCTAAGTATTATTCATCTTTATAACTTTACCAGTCATGTCTGAAAAGTTGTCTATATTTTTCTGCTTTCTAAATACTCATACATTAAATCTATTCACTTTACAGAAAAAATATGTCTGGAAACAGTCTGAGATTTACTTGAACTATGCATAACTCTACAGGAGTTCAAAATCTGGAATGGTTTCTTGAAATAATTACTGATTTTCTTGGTTGAATCTCTATCATTTATAAGGTTTTGATTAACAACTCATGCAGACAGAAGCAAGGCTGTAGGCAAAATTACAAAAGGTCTCTTTTCAGAACAGTTTATCCTGATAAAAAAGTTAATTAAGAAGTTCCTTTAACCATGGTCCACTATTAAAGTGCTGGTTATGAATTTAAGAATGTGGAAGCTTTTAGTTCATATTCAGTGATAACATCAATGATGTTAAATTCCCAGAGCAACAGTATTTCCTTTTACTAATTTGATAATCTTCTGATGCTTTAGGATGATATGCAGATACACATATACAGAGTTCTCATTTTGCTCCACCATCCAGTTAACAAGAACTGCAAGGAAGGAATGACAACTTCAGTTCTGGTCTAGCATTTCTGTAGCTCCCAAATAAAGCAAATAAAGCAGTAGAAGACCTTCTCTCCCTTGACAGTAGTTTACTTTTAAAAGTTAGAATAGAGGCATGCCTCCCGGCAGTGCTAGTAGTGTTAGGACATCACCTTAGCATAACAACTTTAATTGTACAGCCATAACCTTTCACCCCAATTATGTTCAGTCTTGGTTTATTTATTACTGATGCCTGGTGCACTTTCGGTAATGGGCTTTTTACTTTTGTCTTGCATTTTTTCTAACAATATGTTTTATACTACACATATATTACCGTTAAAGGTCCGTTGATTAAGGTTCTTTCTCTTTGACAAGTCTAAACGCAATTAAAGTGCAAGAAATTCCTGAGAGAGCTATTTCTTATTTCACTTTTATTTGTTCATAGTGGTTTTTCCTTATGCCTTGGCTTTAGAATGTCACCTCCCATCTGTGAAGAAAGCAGCCTATGATACTACGAAGACCTACAACTTGATGAGTAACAGTCATTTAATGTGGTATCAAATTAAAAACTTAACCCAAGACAGAATAAACTGATTATACTATGTGACCTAAACTAGTGCACATTGATTGCAGTTTTAAAACAAAGCAAAACACCTTTTCTCAAAACACTTGGTATCTTCATCTCTTCACTAAGCCTAAAGTTGATTTCCCCTCTCCAATATTACATTGACTTACTGCACTGACTTTAATTATGATGACTTCAGTATAATTGCTGACTGCATTTATTCCTGAGTTATGGGAGGGCAATGGATGAGCTCAGAGCTAAGAGAGCATTTACTCACTCTTTACCCTTCTTTCAAGGTTGTTATTGCTATAGCATTTCTAATCGTGTTTGGAGGCCTCATTCAATCTCAGACTACAAGGGAGAGAGAATGTACCTACTTTCCCATGCTGTTGACACAATACATAAGATCAATCACTGGTTAATGAGGCCCTGTTCCCGTCGTCCTACAATGTGCAGGTAAAGCTGCACCCACATGGAGCTTGACTTAAGTCAGAGGGCTTTTGCACAGGCACAGCAATCCACTGTTAAACTGTGAGGATATTTGGTCCCTAGACCTCAGTTAATCAAATGTCTGTGCCTATATGCGTCAGACCAAAGGCACAGACAATCCAACATCTCTAACCAGTGACAGTGAGACCTTTTACTGGATCGTCTAAGATGACTCTATTTTGTGCAAACATCACTGATTTCAAAGGCAGAAAAAGAATACTACCCTGAAGTTATAAAATTGCAGACGTAGTTAACATAATTTTTTTGGCACCAAGTTTAATTCAAAAGGATTAAATAAGTGTATTCATAGATTTTTAAACCAATCAAATCTAGAAGCCATTTCCTGCATTAATTTTCCAGCTAACTTAATTATACAGCCTGAGGCTCTGGCTCATGATCAATTAACAGAGCTGTAAAAATCTGGAGCCCAAGTCTACCACATATTAATCACCACATCTGATGTAAGGAAAACAGCCTTTATTGTGGTTTCTGGATTTGAAATCAAACCAGTCACCACAGCTGATGTAGCTGTACTCCGCTTCAAAAAAAATAAAGATTTTTTTTAATTAATATTTCTCATGACTTAGTAATGTGTGGGAATGATAGATTGTCATATGCAAAACAGGTCTGAGGAATATTTAAAGCAGAATAATGTGTTCATTGTAAACTACTGAGAAAAACTCTGCATATCTGTGTATCTGGAGGAAGAGTTCACTAGTGCTGCCCACTGCAGAGTATTAAGGCATGAACTCTGGTGGGGATTCAGGCCAAAGACTTTTATTGCTACAAGTGTCTGCTTTTTATACAATTACAGCTCTCTCATGCGCCACAAAATGTGTCCTGATTGGTTACCACACACAGTCCACGCGCTTCTCACACCGTCAGGATTGGCTGCCGGCAGGTGTCCATGCGCTCCTTTGCTCCTTTACCTCCTCTTAGCTGTTCACCATCTTCTCAATGCCACAGCTCCTTCTCCTCAAGGTCGAGCCCTTGCAGGGTGATCCCAACAGCCCACCACATAGTATTTTCTGTCCGATACTGCAACTGCTTAATTGTTTTCCTCTTCATGATGCAAAAACTGTCTAGTTCATGCTTTCCCAGCAAATTAAATCATAACTACATGATGGGCAATTTAGCCACAGATTACCAACTTGAACACACATTCCCCTTCTGCCCCTCATACATCTCGAGTTCAACGATGGTTAGCTAGGACAGCGGGGCGTGCAATTGTCATTCAGATTTTGTTTATCTGTCCTAGCAAGAGAAGACGCATGCCAATATTAAAACAGAGTCTGCGGTGAATCACCAAGCAGATGAGGCAATCCTGTTAGTTCAGTGTAAATTCAGGCGGATTAAGGCTTCTTCAGAAGGAAGATGTTACCATGAAGGTACAAATGGACTCTTCTATAAATAGGTAACAAGAGTATAAATAGCTTCAATAACGTTTAGGGGAAAAACAACCCCAACCTTTGCGCTGGCAGAACTTTTCTGTGGTCAAAGTGATGCATACTGTGAATGTGTAACAGCTTGACAATGAATAACCAAAGAAGAAAATCCATGGAAATAAGGGGGAATTAAATAACTCCAGACAAAGGTTCCAATTATACTGAAGATTACTGAAATTTTCTTCAGGAGAATATTTTCAAAGTGTTATCTTCAAGGTTTGATTGACAAAATAGCAGTGCCTTTTCAACTACCCTTATCCAAAAGTCCTTTGGAAAGGCTTCCAGGGATGGCCCTGAGCAGTGGATCAGGCTCATCATTTGCATACATTTAAATGTTACGTTGAACAGGTACTACAGACACCCTGTAGAGACAAAAAGTCAAAGCATTAAATTGTAATACACTGTTATGGTACAGCTTTTCCCAATTTACTTTGTTAAGGTTGCTTTGAAATACCTTGTGCCTTTCTGGAAGGTGTAGCAGAGTTTAAGCTTCTATCTGAGTGCCAGGAAACAAATTATTAAGCTATATGCTAACTCAATTTTAATTCTAATCTCTCTAGTATTAACCATATATGTTCACAAAAGGCTCATGCGCCTTCCACCTTTGCAGATAATATCATTCAGGTAACCGTATCAACTATAGCACAATCAATATCTTCTTTCCACCAATGCAGAGTCATGTTTACATTGCGAGGTCTAACAGCAGTTTCTTACCTGTGCTCTACTCTCAAAGAGCAAGTCTGTTAAACCAGATGCAGAGACATCTATGCCAGGTATTAGAATCCCTTCTTGTCTTTTTACAACCAAATCATTATACGATCACTGTCACTATACTGTCCTTTCTACTAATCCACCCCCTGCATTAAAACCCATCTCGTGCTCTCACATCCCGTCTTAATTACAGGGAT